>NW_026896618.1:0-243933 GCF_033153095.1 Gastrolobium bilobum
TTATCATTAATAAGCATGCAAGCAATGAAATAGTGCGATCAAATCTTTAGGAAAAACGATGCATATCATTAAGCAAAAAGCGGTGCTTACATCAAATAGATACGCGTAGTACTCAACCATATCATCAAACAAAAAGAGTACAAGCGACTCAAAAATCAGCGACTCAAAAATCATAGTCTAGCTAAAGAAATAAATAACAAGAAGCAATCCTAGACTAAGAATCATCCTCGGAGCCAGAAGCTGTAGGGATCTCCTCATTACTAGAAGTGTCCTCGTCTGAAGCATCATCCTCAGCGCCCTCACCGTCACGAGAAGTACCACCAGCACCACTGGCAGGAGAAGCGAGGCCAAGAGAGGACTCGATGCGAGTGAGGCGATCAGAGACCTCACACCGGAAAGCATGAAGATATAGCATGATGTCATGCGAAGAGTAGCCTCTGGAAGTAAGTGGGGGTGGCAGCGGAGGGAGCGGAGCCGCAGCAGCAGATGGATATGCGGGCATGTCAGCAGCCTGCGGAGTACTCAGATCCTCCTCCATCTCATCAGCAGAGGCGTCACCATATAGGGCCTCATCATCCTATTGCCACTGACCATGTGACCGGATGATGTTCGCCTTCATAAGTAGCTTCTCTCCAAAGCAGTGGTGACCCGTCATAAGCTTCTTTTTCACTTCACCATCCATGGGTACACCCTTAAGCTCCATAATCTGCTGGATGAGCATAGTGTGTGGTATGTGAGAAGTGGAGCCATATGATGCCTCTCGCATCTGAGAGCAGAAAGTGTGGCGCCAGTCTATGGGGAGCTGAGTACGTATAGCCCACATGGTGAACAAATCACTCTCCTGAACAATGGCATGATTAGAATGCCTAGGGAGAATGATGTGAGATATCACATATAGTAGGATGTGGGCGGAGATACTCGGCTTCTTGGCTGAGATTCGGACCAGGTTGGTCCGTGCAGTTCTGGGACGAAGGATGGTGGTCATGAATGCTGCTCGGTTGTAGGACTGAAAATTGGAAAAATGAATCCCATCAAAAGTGAGCGGCTCATCAGCGATCACTACATCCTCCTCACCATCCATCTGAAAGGTGTAACCGACGAGCTCCTCCCAATCATCAGGGGTGACGGCAATGTCGACTCCCTTTACGCGAGACCGTAAAGTGCCATGAGATTACTCGAGGTTCTTGTAGAAAGCTCTAACAAGAACCTCCGAGTAAGAACACTGGAGCGCAACAAATTGACGTATGTTGATGGTGTCAAGAATCTGACAGATATCAAATCCCTGAGCAGCAAAGAAAGCGACGTCCAAATACTTCGGCTCCAAAATAGGACGAGTGGAGAACCTCTCAATGAATGTACGTATCTCTTCGGCATTCCCATCGAAGAGATACCCGAAGCCAAAACGGTCAACGTCAACAGCAGGGGTAGAGGAAGAGGCAGCGACATCAGCTTTCCTCTTGGAACGGCGCTCATGTAACACGTTGGTCAGCCATGATGATGAAAACTGAAAAAGAGTGTAAGGTGATTTCAATGGAGCGGAACTGGGAATGAAGCCAAGGAGCAGAACCGTTTTGTCAACAGAAAAAGAAAAGAAAAAGAAAAACAAACGTGAATACTTCGGAGCTTAGGGCAGATTTCAATGAATCACCAATGGGAGAGAAAGAGAGGAGAAGAAGATGGGAGGAATGATCAAAAAATGAGGGAAGGAGGCCGCGGTTTTGGTGGTGTGGTGAGCAGAGAGGAGGGCGATGGTCTGGAGAAGGAGAGAAGGAGAAAAAATAAAAAAGAATCGAACGGTCACTGGTTTTAAAAACCTCCAGCGCGACAAATATCCGGATATTTGGTTCGCTATATCCGGATATAGATATCCAGATATTCAATTTGAAATATCCGGATATTTCCAGACAGACGCGAAAAAGACCAAAAATGATACTCTTAATCCATCATTTCAAGTCATATGGCATACAAATCACAGCAAGGAGTTAAAAGGCACATATAATAACTATTTTTGACTAAGAATTGTGAGAAGAAAATATCAAAGTAATCCAAGTTCAAGGTACCTTTGCAAGAATTTTTATATGATCAATTTTAAGATACCTTATTGAAGTAAATAGTACCTTTGAAGGGCTGCATCTGCAGAAATAGGTTTAGGAGAGTCTTTGATGCATACATATGATGGTTACAAATATGATAAATCAATGTTCAAGGTAGATATTGAAGTCAAGGAACTATTCATACATGTTTACAAATATGATGGATCAATCATGCCAATTTCTCTTCTCAAATTGAAAAACACTTCTTTTGAGAAAGGTTTGGTAAAAATGTCGGCCAATTGTTTTGAAGATTCCACAAATTCTAAGATACAATCACCATTTTGAACATGATCTCGTATAAAATGATGTCTAATATCAATATGTTTAGTCCTTGAGTGCATTATGGGATTCTTGGTGAGATTGATGGCACTAGTGTTATCACACCTAATGGGGATGTGATCAAGTTCAACCTCATAGTCCTTTAGTTGTTGTTTCATCCATAGAATTTGTGCACAACAACTACCGGCCGTCACATATTCTGCTTCGGCCGTGGACAATGCCACACTATTTTGCTTCTTACTATGCCAAGAAACTAGTGAGCAACCAAGAAAGTGGCAAGTGCCATTAGTGCTTTTCCTATCCAATTTGCAACCCGCAAAGTCGGAATCGGAATATCCTATTAATTCACATGATGCACCTTTAGGGTACCATAATCCCATTTGTGAAGTGCCTACAAGATATCTTAAAATTCGTTTTACGGCACTTAAGTGTGATTCTTTAGGATTAGCTTGAAATCTAGCACATATGCACACACTAAACATAATATCGGGCCTACTTGCGGTTAAATAAAGAAGTGAGCCGGTCATACCTCGATATTTAGTAATTTCTATGGATTTACCTCCTTCATCCTTGTCTAAAGAACAAGATGTACCCATGGGAGTATCAATGGCCTTGGAGTTGTCCATTCCATATTTTTTGAGTAACTTTTTGCAATATTTTGCTTGATTGATGAATATCCCATTCTTTTGTTGCTTTATTTGGAGACCAAGAAAGAAGTTTAGCTCTCCCATCATAGACATCTCAAATTCGCTTTGCATAAGATTAGCAAACTCTTCACAAAGATTAACGTTAGTGGCACCAGAGATAATATCATCAACATAAATTTGTGCAAATAATATATGATCATCTTTCTTCTTTATAAAAAGAGTTGTGTCCACTTTTCCTCTTGAAAAACTTTTTTCTAAAAGAAATTTGCTTAATCTTTTATACCAAGCTCTTGGAGCTTGTTTTAAACCATATAAAGCTTTTTTAAGTTTAAAGACATGGTTAGGTAAATCATGATCTTCAAAATCGGGAAGTTGATCAACATATATACTTCTTCTTGAATATATCCATTTAAAAAGGCACTTTTACCATCCATTTGAAAGAGTTTAAAATCCATTATACATGCAAATGCAAGTAATAATCTAATAGCTTCTAATCTAGCAACGAGAGCATAAGTTTCATCATAGTCAATGCCTTCCTCTTGATTATAACCTTTAACAACAAGTCTAGCTTTATTTCTAGTGCTTTATTTCTAATGATTATGCCATTTTCATCAAGTTTATTCCTAAAGACCCATTTGGTTCCAATTATTGGATAATCATTTGGTTTTGGCACAAGTTCCCAAACTTGATTTCTTTATGGTCTTAGGTTCAATTTGAGAAACAAATGCTAAGTGATTACAAATATTTCTAATTGAGTTTCTAGTAGTTACCCCTTTGGATATATCACCAATTACCACATCAATGGGGTGTCCTCTAGCTACTCTCCAATCTTATGGTAGATTGTCTCCTTCATTGGTTTGTTGACGTGGTGTTTCTTCATTGTTTGCTTCCTTTTCTTTTTGCCTTTCATCTTCCTCTTTGTCATCCAAGTTTATGTTTTCCATGCTTTCTATAACATCATCATCACAAAATTCCTTTCTAGACAAGGCATTGTTAATCTCATTAAATACAACATGAATAGACTCTTCAATGACCATTGTTCTTTTATTATAGATTCTATAAGCTCTACTTGTAAGTGAATATCCTAGAAATATGCCTTCATCGGCTTTAGAGTCAAAGTTGCCAAGGTTTTGTTATCAAAAAAAAAAAAAAAAAAAAAAAAGTTGCCAAGGTTTTCTTTTTCATTATTTAAAACAAACATTTGCAACCAAAGACATGAAAATATGAAATATTGGGTTTTCTTCCTTTGTAAAGTTCATAGGGAGTTTTCTTCAAAATAGGTCTAATTAAAGCACGGTTCATAACATAACACGCGGTGCCAACGGCTTCCGCCCAAAAATATTTTGGAAGATCATTTTCATTTAACATGGTTCTAGCAAGTTCTTCCAATACACGATTTTTCCTTTCTACAACCCCATTTTGTTGTGGAGTCCTAGGAGCGGAAAAATTATGTTCAATAATTTTCTTCACAAAAGATTTCAAAATCTTGATTTTCAAATTCTCCACCATGATCGGTTCTAATTGAAACAATATTTGGAGATTGTTCATTTTGAATAAGCTTGGCTAGTCTCTTGAATGATTTAAAAGCATCGTTTTTATATGTAAGAAATAAAGTCCAAGTATAGCGAGAATAATCATCCACAATGACCAAAGCATAGTAATTGACACCAAAGCTCATGGTTCTAGTTGGTCCAAAAAGATCCATATGTAAAAGTTGTAAAGGCTTTGTGGTAGAAACAATATTTTTTGATTTAAAAGAAGCTTTTACTTGTTTTCCCATTTGACAAGCATCACAAACTTTATCTTTTTCAAATTTGAGCTTTGGTAACCCAATCACTAGGTCTAAGGAAATCAATTTGCTTAATTGACCCATGCCAATGTGTGCTATTCTTCTATGCCATAACTAAGAGTCATCTTCCTTACTAATCAAACATTTATCGTCATTTGAAGGCATACTATCTAAGTCAATCATATAAATGTTATCTACTCTATGACCAAGAAACTTAACTTGTCCATCTATTAGACTTTCAATTTTACAAGAGGTTAAGTCAAAAACAACTCTATAATTTTTATCACACAATTGACTAATGCTAAGCAAGTTATGTCTAAGGCCCTCAACAAGTAAAACATTTTCTATAGAAACGGAGGAGGAATTACCAACTTTTCCAATACTGAGAATCTTTCCTTTGTTGTTATCTCCATAAGAAACATGTCCATACTCTTTCTTTGTGAATGATTGGAATTTAGTTACATCTCCCGTCATGTGACTTGAGCAACCACTATCCAAGTACCACTTGGAGCTTTTAGCCTTCAAGCAAACCTACATCACAAAGTCAAGTTTTAATCTTTGGTACCCACACCATGTTGGGTCCTTGTGTGTTAGTTTAGAGCTTAGTTCCCTTAGGAACCCACACTTTCTTTTGCCCAATAATACCATTCTTTCTAACTTTACATGTGGACGCACTATGACCTTTTCCACCACAATGAAAACATTTAATGAATGGGCTACTTGTCATGTAGGATGAAGAAATGAAAAAGTTTTTATATGATTTTTCTTGTGTGCTAGTGTCAAAGCCTAAATCGGATTTGTTGAACATGCATCTTTGTTTACCAAGCAACACATTTAAGTTATCTCTTCCACATGTGAATTTGTTTAGAATTTCATTTAAATCATCAATTTCATTGTTTAGATTTTTACATGAAGTACATGATGATGAAGATGCATGATCATTTGAAGATAGGCATTTGATACAACTAGTGCTAGCATCAAGTAATTTGAGAGTCTCATTTTCATCTTTCAAATCTTTCACTTCCTTTTCTAAAGACGCAATTTATTTTTCCAAAGAACTAATAGTCTTTCTTGATGCTCTAAGAGTTTTAACATGTTTTAGTGTTTCATTATGCATTTCTTCAAACATGTCAGATAACTCAAACATGACACTTAATTCGCAATAAATGATAACCGTTGATTGACGGAAATCAACGGTTAAGATGTGATAGTAACATTAGTAGTAACATTAATTGGTTGTCACAATATCCTATTCCATAATTTAATATATGAAAATAAATAGGCTGAAATTCAAAAGATTGATCAAAATTTAAGAGGAAGGTTATACTTACAACTTTTTATTTTTACAACCTCTTACAACCATATATCATAACCGTTGATTTCCGCCAATTAACGGTTCTCATTTATTATGAATTAATAATTAATTAATAAATTTAATTTGCGAAAATCATAACCGTTGATTGGCGAAAATCAACGGTTATGATATATGGTTGTAACAGGTTGTAAGAAAAAGTTGTAACTATAACCTATCCCAAAATTTAATGCAAAATAAAAATTTAAAAATAATTAATTTAAAAGCATGAATAGTTGAAATTTATTAAAAAAAATTCAAGTTAAATTTGTATAATATAAGTAGTTAAGATATGAAAAAAAAAAATTAACGTAATAGAAAAAAATGAAAAAATAATGATTTAAAAATGTTTAAAAAAAATGCTAAACATTGATAAAGTCTAGTGTTTGAAGAAGCAAGAGAGTATATATAAAAAATTATCTTGCTACTAAAAATGAGAACTTTATTTTATTGTACCGGGTGGATAATTTATAATTCATTTTACAAACCTAAATTATTTTGGTGAAATGATCCTTTATTTTGTTTAATACGCTACTCTGTCCGTAAACTGCCTAATAGTAGCAGTCATGTGAAGAAACAACATAATAACTATATTCTATAGTCCATATATTAGCTATCAAAGATGCTTAGGGAGCAGGACTCCTCTCACTTTATCTTGCAGAGCATATAAATTATATATAGGATGGATTCTACAAATATCTGTTCTAAATATGTAATAATAATTTACATTCATCTTTCTCCATTCCTAAAATATCAGATAAAATAGGTTCATAGCCATTATTAATTGCTGAAGTAAATGTAGATAAATCTCTTAACACAATTAAATTTACTTAGGTAAAGAGAATATGCAGAATGAATCAGGTGACCTCAAGATTCCAAGAATGCATCAACCTTTGCATTTGCTGCTCTGGACAAAAATTTCATGCAGATAGGTGGCTTCACTCCTGCCAGTGCCAGAAATGAGCTAGGTAGTGTCCAGATTCCATCCCCACATATCAAACCAGAAGCCACAGCTGATGCAAATGTATCAGCATTAGCCTTGTCAAGCTTCTGCCAGATAAATAAGATCAAGCTTCCAAGACACATATCAATGGCAAAGTAACTTCCAATATAAAAGGGTATAGCCATGGCCATAGGAACAGGAATAAATCTAGACCACTTGTTTCCAACCAGATCTCGAATAAGATTGATAACTATGGCTCCAACAAAAAATACACAGCAAAGGGTGAGGCAGTATCTTGGCAGAGCTGAGAAGCCATCTACCCCCAATATTGCCATATTACGATAAACAAGAGCATAAGGGGCAGGGTATGCTGAGCCAGGAACCCCAAGGTTGCCAAAGGCCTTGTAGAAAAGCCAGAAGACACAAGGAGATATAACGCAACCCATGGCCGTTCCAACAACTTGACTCAAAAACATGGACCTTGGCGAAGCCAATGTCATGTAGCCTGTTTTGAAGTCCTGCATTAGGTCAGATGCTGTGGACACAATGTTCATCATGACCCCACATGCAGCCAAACCAGCAAGAACCCCACCATTAGAAGCCCCTGCCCATGCCCCAATAGTGAAGATGGCCAATTTTCCATACGTTGATCCAAGGGACCAGTCTGTCAGACCACACCCATAGGCATTACAAAATGCTAGTGCTGGTGCAATAATGTAAATCACAACAATGTAATACCACTTTAGCTGGTGGAAAATGTGGGGAATCGTGACAATGGAGATTACTGCAAGACTAACATAGCCAATAACAGCAAACCAGGGGGGAATTTGGTCTTTGAGGAACAGCTCAGTTCTTCGCTTATCATCATATGAAAGTGATGGAGGTGGTGAGGTTGAATCGCTGGATGGACGAACTGTGTCCAAGCTTTTTTTACAGAATTGGTTATACAAACCAAAAAGAGTGCGGCCAAGAACCTTGACAAAGTTGTATAGACCGTCACCAAGAATCATTGCTATGGCTATGAAAACCTGCGGTTTAAAGAATAAATTAATAAGAAAAATCAACTGCCAGGTGTTCCTCAATTAGTTACAATATCATGCATAGAACCATAGGAAGAAATTATCAATAAATCACTCTAAAACTAATTAGTGGGCGCATTGCCTCATATATTTATAATAAAATTCAATAAATTCTGTCCAAGTTGTTAATTTTATTTAGGTGAGGTTTCTTTATTATTTGAGGGTGTTTCAAGTGCCTTTTTACCTTCTCGATACATTTATTACATTCAATCATAGCTTTAATTAAGTTACTAATGATTTCAGATTGCCAATTTAAACTATAAACAACTTTTGATACAAATAACCAAAATCACCAAATTACAAAATAAACAATACAATCCAAATTTTGGCTGCTCTTCAATTAAGGTCTTGACATTTCTGTCCTGTCTGTCTTTTTTCATCTTAATCTTACTAATGCATTTTTTTATGATCAGTTCTGACTAAAACCCCAAGTTATACCATAAGTTAGAATCACATGTACTCTATAATATAAATTCATAGTAGAATACCAGCACTAAGTTCTTAAAATATCTCAAAACTCCTAAAACTTCTAATCCATATCTGCAAAATCCTTGAGACGCTTCACCAGCAAATGTTACAAATAGTTCACAATTCTCTTGGAAGCATACTCTGCATGAGATTGAGGGGACAAACCTTGAGATACAGCAGTCAATCCGTTGATACCAGTGGCAAATGGTTATTTAAACAAGATATGGGAATGATTTACTTAACACCAAGATAATATATGAAATGGTAGTTTACCCACAGTTAAAACCAACTTGCTGATTTTAATCAATTTAATTGCAAATGCTAACCGTCAATTCATTGAAAACGCAAATGTCTTAAGTCATGGCATGACTGCATAAGATGAAACCTTTAAATTAATTTGTATAATTATAAATGGTCTCACTTCGACCAATGCAATAATGCATGTTATATTATATGTTTAATCAAAGTATAATTTTGATCCTGTAATAATATAGTATAAAACTTTATTAGAAAAGATATATCACATTAGCTAAATTGATCCTCAAGAATATTAGAATCTGAAGTGATATTGCAACTATTGTTCCAATTAACTGCAATTCAGCTGTTTGATTATAATAAAGCACATTTTTTGAAATTTTTAAATGCGGAAAGGGAACCTACCTTGTAACCTTGAAGGCCATGTAAGCTGCTTGACTTGAGGTCTGCAGAGTACCAGTTTCCTTTCTTAGCATCGATGAGAGGCCACATGATACCCCAGGAGAGAATTCCACCAACCAGCAGGGATATATTGATTATATATGGGCATATCATTCCAACCCCCACATAAGTAGCCGAAAAGTCAAAGAAGAACCTGTTATGAAGATAAATAAATGAAAAAAGATACATACATAGAATTACATAAAAATTAATCAATTTTAATATGGCAGTACTGACTATAAAGTGCCAACTCGTCAAGCTAGCACTTTAGTTAAATTCTTCACCATAGTCCTTTTGGTTGGTTTATTATTAAAATAAAAAGGTAAGTGACACAATCCTTTGTTTCTCCCTTTCAGGAGATGGCCCAAAACAAAATTATAGGCTAATCCACTCATCATATATTGGCGAAGATAGAGGTTTCAGCCAATCTTTATATTGGATATCCTTTATTCAAATAAGAGACTAAAGTCCTTTTTCTTTCTTTCTTTCTTTAATAAAATATAGGTGAGTCACATACTGTTGTTGATAGGCTTGTAGACCAAATGTAGGGAAGTTTACAAATCCACAACCATCACCAGCAGTGAAAAACCATTGGAAGAAACCCCACAAGAAGCTAAAGGAGAAGAACTTTCCCAGTGCGCGTACTTGCTTCCTGAAAAAGAATAAGATTCAAAAGAAGAATTAAAAGGAAATTAAGGGCATCTATTTGATGAATCTTTAATATATATATATATATATATATATATATATATATTTGCAATTAAAAAGGTCTGATCCTCACTTTGCTACTTTGGCACCCTCTGTTGTATGGAAACTGTTGATAAGATGGGCTGTTGCAGTACCACTGGGATATGTCAATTTGAAGTCTACAATCATAATCTGTAACAAGGAAAATTACCAAAAAAAAAAAAAGTCAATTCAACATGCAGTACCCAATGAGCATAATATATCCATTATAGAAAGCTTTATGTCATGCAAGCAAATATTACAATGAGATCTTCAAATTATAATCTTATCCTACATTATGGTGGCGCTGGTTATAATCAATGGGTGACAAAGGTCTACTTTGAATTTTTTCCGTAAATACAAGGTCATTACTAGATGCCATCAGTTTAGTGTACCTTCCGAAGTGGAACCACTGAAAAGAGGCCAAGAAAGCTAACAACAAATAGAAATGCTACCATCCACCCTAAACTTGGGTTCTTAATATCCTTCATGGTGCCAGCTTCAGGAGATTGTTTTGCAATATCTGAACTCATTCCAAACATGTAGCTACCAAAACCACCTGCTCAAGGAAATTCAGTTAAAGATGCGTCAACAACAAAGAAGGTTCTTTCCATCAAAAGTGTATTTAATTATTTGAGCATTGACAATAATTTCAGCATAGTGTTCTTCTCAAATCAATGTAAAAAATATATGGCAATAAATGCAACATAGACAACACAGAGATTGAACTTAGCAGAAAGATGGAAAGGGTAATATAGAACACTGAAACATCATTAACCAACTTCCCCAAAAGCTTGAGTTATTAGAAGAAGACACGAATTATTTTATATTACATTTTTAACATATCCCCTTAGGCAATAGTCTTTTGGACTTGAAGCATGGACAACACACAGGTCCAATTATCAACTCTAGATTACTTGATCATATAGGTTATGATATGATATTATGAATCAATTCTCCCAAAAGTTTAAACTGCTACATGAAGATAAATGAATGGTTTTATATTACATTTTCTAACACAAAATCCTTGTATCTCCAGTACTCAGAACTAGTTAATTTCTGTTAGAACTAATTAGAAATAATATTAGTTTTAACAATTTCTAAGGCACTAAAACTCCAGAGATTCAATTCATTATTCAATAAACTGAAGAAAAATGTGTCCTTAAAAATGACAAGGATATCCCGTAAACTTCAAAACAGGGTATCTACCACAAGCTCTGCGTCCATATAAAGTTTCAAAAAATTCATAAAATTATAATACATATCGTTCTATTAACACCATTACTCTGGTTGGTTATTCTGCGATAAATTTTTTTTTTTTGGATACAATCTGCGATAAAACTTGAACCACAGGTTTTATCTTATAACACTTCAAAAAATGTTGGACATGGAAAACCAAATGATGTTTACATCAAATATTTCTCCAATTCAGAATTCAAGTACAAAGGCTCCAATCATTCCAATGAAGAGGTCACATTGAAGTAAAGTAATTGGCATTTCAAAATCTTGAATGAGCACTGGAGCAGTAGCAAGTCAGGTTTTATTACACAACATTCCTAGCACAAGGGTAAACAAGTAAATTAACATGACCAAAAAATAATTTATTTTTTTTGAAAACCTCGAACTCTTTTTGTACTACCATCTCTATTTTTTATTCCCCGTCTTTTTCAATATTTCTTATTACCAGGGTTTAAAGTAACCACACAACTACACAAGTATGGAGAATGTCAAACAGACGACTATATGGTCAAGCTAGTCAAAGGTGTATGTACTATGTTGTCCTTATAAAATATCTACTATTTTATATAACTTATCATCTATAAATAAATTCTTAAACAAGCACATGATATGTTGATTACGACAGATAGAGAAAAGGGACATTTGCCGCTAGTGCTACTTCAATCATTGAACACACATTTTATGTATGACTAATTAGACTGGCGTTTTCTAAAGACAATATTAAACCAATTTTTTACTGTATACACTAGTTTTGCATCTCAATATTTTTTTCCCAACACATATTTTTCTTCTTTTATATATAGGCCTTACACATATTGTTCTAAGAAATAATAAAATAAGATAAATAAGTATAAATTTTTAAACAAAAAATAAATGTCATGAATATGGTAGTTAAAATCGAGATTTTAACTAAAATCAAAAGAAAGATAAAAAATCGTAAAACGTAAAATCTTAAGATAAAAAAATCATAAAAAATTATAAAAGCATTTGAAATTTTAATAAAATCATTTTGATTGAAAAAAATCATAAAATCACAGATTTAAATCGAAATTGTTCTAGACCCATTCCATGGGTCTCCAACAACTTCTAGGAGATAAGAGATTAAGATAATCTTTATTCAAATATTTAAGGATTTTATCCGCGTTTTCTGTCTTGTAGATTCTATATGATTATAATCCTCTAGAGGATCGAACAGTTAATAATATTTTGTTTTATCTAGGGCATATTTCACCTTCTCACGTATCCAAAAGGTAAAGAGACGGTTCCTTTTTTTTTTTCTTCTATTTCTGTACACGTTAAAGCTTATCGTTACTCCTCAAAAATACATTTGATAGGAATAGAATCTAAAAAAAACAATAACAATACTATTTTAAAAAAGGGAAATAATACTCTTATGCTACATAAGAGTACATCATTTTCCTACACTAATTCGTTTTCCGTGCCAATTAATTTTTCTTTTCTTTTTTAATATAAAATATGGGACCCACATTTAACTTCTCTCTACTTTTTTTATCTCCTACAATCCTACAACATAAGAAAACTTAAACCCTTAAAAAAAAGGATTTATTATTCTTATGTCACATAAGATAAAATTTATCTCCTACATACACACAAATTCAAGATGGGTCCCACTTTATTTTCTTTCTCTCCTATGAAGGTGGACCCCACCTACACATATGAGTATGTAGGAGGTAATATTTATCTCCTACTACATCAGAAAACTATTACCCTTAAAAAAAAAAACATGAACCCGTGCGGGGATTTAGAGCACAATTTGGGCACCGTCACCATGTGAGATTCACGGTGGGACCCACACCACGAGCAAACGGTGATCCCGAAATCCAGAAAAAACCCCATGAACGCGAACATATTTAAATTCAAATATAATAACTTTAATAAAAAAATTAATTTTTTATTGTTTAAATTTCAAAGAAATATTAATAATAATAAAAAAAAATTGGCAACGGATGAAACAGATTCATGATCCGAGAAAAAAAAAATCCCGGGAAAATGGAGAGAAAGAGGGAAAAGGAGCGGTTACCGCTGAATGCAATGCCGCTGGCTGCAACGACGCAGGTTTGAATGACAGTGTTCTCCTGGCGAGTGAAGGGATGTTTGAGCATTCCCGATTTGCCAAGCAACGTTGTCCATGTTTTCACGAAGAAGAACCCTAGAAGCCCCGCTGAGATGTTAAGAGATGGAATAATCCCTGTTGTTAGGTTCAGCTTCATGACGATGAACGTGAACATCACCGCCAGTATCAGACTCACCACCATCGCCCTAAACGTCAGCTGTGCCTGCCACGGCGGCACCACCTTCCCCTCGAACGCCTTCTCCACCGACGCCGCCTCCGTCATCGCCGCCTCCCCCTCGCCGCCGCGCTCGTAGTCGTTTCCTCTCGAAGCCATTCAGAAAGATTGCAGGAACGTGTGTTGCTCTGTTTTCTATGAGCGTGTTGTTACTCACAGATATGATTTTTCTCTTTTATTATTATTATTATTAAGGATTAGAGCTTGTGCTTTTAATTCAAATTTTAAATAAAAGATTAATTGTTGTTATAATATTATTGTTATTATTATTATAAGTAACAGTTACAATATCTTTTTCCTAAAAATTATATAGTAGACAATTTTTTTAATTTAAATTTTAAATAAAAGACATTAGTTTTAACTATTTTAAAAGAATAAATAATTTTTTATTAATAATAATATTTATATATTTGTACTTTCACTCCTCCATATTTTGGTAGGTATTTGATAATTTTTTACTTTCACTCCTTCGTATACTCTATAAAAGAAAAAAAAAGAAATAAATTGCCAATTAGCATAAAAGTATATAATAATTTCATTTAAAATGATATAAATTTTAAAATGATAAATATTTTTTTCCTAAAATCATAATAAAAAGTGGTTATACTTACTCTTATTTTAAGCTTACAAGTTATTACTCTTATTACCTGATTAATTATGTTGGATCAATTGATTTTAAATTCAAATTCGTTAGATAATCAATCAGATTGGCAAGATTAAAATGATACATACCTCATAATAGTAATAATAATAAATGTATTCGATTTTGTTTTAAATAAGTTGATTAATTAGGGGAAGAGGCCACCTCATCTTGAATTGCTTACCAAATTTTTTGATTGGTGTCGGTTCATTTGCTCTCATCATGACAACTGTCATCAACAAATTCAGTTTCTACTTGCCTAAATCAAATAGATGTTTTAAAATTTAATTTTTTTCTAATTTTGATATGTCTGTTATTACTTGAGGTGAAACTTTTATTAATTGGGAGACATATAATAAAACTAATTCAGTGTACTTTATTATTAGCAAATTACATTTTTCAATTATATCTTTTTGTGAAATTACTAAGGTCAAGATTATAGTTTTAAGCAATGAATTTTAAGATAAATATTATAAATTATTTTAGAAGTAAAAGTCAGGATAATCAATGATAATTAAGGTTCTCAGCCTTTTTAAAAAACTTGGACTTATATTTCATCAAAATGTTGATGAAATTAATAAGAACAAAATCTTGGTGTATTTAATGAGCGATGTCAAGTATAACTCAATTTTTATTCAAAATTATGTTCAAGCTATGTAGTTTTTTCAAAAATAAACAAAAACATAAACATAATGAAAAATATTGATATTCGTTAATTCGTTATGGACTCGTATATAAGAGCCTCGTACTATATGAAGTCCAACAATGAGCAATAGAAAGAGGAAACTAATATTATTAAACCAAAATATCAATCTAAGATATTAATTATAATACGACAAGTCGACAACAATGAACCTGGACATGGGCTTTTACATTAGATACCAAAGGTCCAAAATTCCACTACGTACAAGTAAATCCTATAAATAAGAGGTGAAATTTATATGTATAAACACTAATTCTCTATACTGTTATGCTCTCACTATGCACATACATTACCCCTTTGGCCTTTGGCTAACGTCGTACCCTTGAGCATAACAGATCACCCCTTTGGCCTTTGACTAACATTGTTATTGTTAGTGCACAATGATCTGTTATACTCAAGAGAATCTAATTCATAGATATATGAGAGAGTTTATAAATATGAGATTAATCCACTAGTCTCTTGACTAGACATCTCTGTCCCTAAGACTAAGACAGAATAGTATCGTTAAACATTATTGTATAATCCTCACAAGTTATATATTTCATTTTTTTAAATTGCAAATAATGATTTCAGGTTATTTGATTGAGTTAATTATTTAAGGTATATGGTGGTTAAATTTATTATTTTGTGACATAAATTTTATACTTTGTTTAAACTGTAAATTATATATAACTAAAGCTTCTCTCAAAAAAATTTAACACTAAACTTCTATAATTACTTTGGAATTTTAAATACATGGTGATTAAAAGTTTTTTATTAAATGCTTACATTACTAACATTGCTTAAGTTAGTACCTGAGCATGTATATTGTTGAAAATTTAAACGTGATCAATGAATAATTATGATAAACATTAATTAGGAAAAGGACTCACTAAGAATCATATAAATAAAAAATTTATAAATTTAATATCTTCAGATTTTTGGTTAGGACCTCATGTCAATTAGTCAAATTTGTGTGAAGTTAGAACGCGTGTGTTTGATTAAGCATGTGTTGACCTTGTTTAGATTCAAACTCCTTAGTCATTATTATTTTATTAAGGCTTAGGGGAACATATGCTAAATATGTTGATAAATATTATGATTCATTAGAAGAACAACTGTTGTTTGATGAATTTCACCACATTGATAGTGTTGGGATACTTAAGTGTGATGAGTCTCACATTGGTTGGTAATGAGCTAAATGAAATTCATATAAGTAGGATGACCCATGAATTTGGGTTAAGATATGGTGTCTGATCTACTTGATATGGTGGTCTAGGTTAGCTTATTGGTGGTGTCTTCTGCCACGAGCTTCCCTTTGGACCCGCTTGACATTGGTATCAAGGCTAGGTTGGGCTTGAGCTAGGAAGATATTTGGCTAGGAGGTGGGTTGAGTACTTTGAGCCTGGGTACTCACACGAGGGGGAGTATATCGATATAAATGGGAGGACCCATGAATTTTGGTTGAGATGTGGTGTCAGACCTACTTGATATGGTGGTCTAGCTTAGCCCATTGGTGGTGTTCTTGGCCACGGGCTTCCCCTGGACCCACCTGACAATGGTATCAGAGTCAGATTGCCCTAGAGCTAGTCAGGTGTTTGACTAGGAGGCGAGTTGAGTACTTTGGCCTTGGGGTGAGCTCGGTTGAGTGAGAGCATATCAATTGTGGGTTTCACACTTGAGAAGGAGATTATTGGTTTATTCAACCCAACAGATAGCATGACCTATGACACGAAAATGTGCACAAACAACGCAAAATGTGAAAATCACCTAAAGCACAAAACTCACCACCATTGGGAACAGTGACCTGTTTGTCACTTTAAAAAAAAAATTATCCAACTGTCACGTGAACAGTAAAATTTTCCAGAGTGCCATGTGTGCAAGTTCGCTGCAGCAGGTAGCGAACTTAGTTTGCTAACATAGCACATTTTTGTTGCCACCTATTTCGCTATTGATAGTAGTAAACTAGGTAATCAAAATGTCAGACTGTTTTGAGTAAAAGCGGGACATTTGGCGATCTCTCCCAAATTTGCTACAGGCTATATCAAACTATGAGAGAGAAACATTGACTTCTTGAATCAATGATGTTGCTTGTTCGTTTTGCTCAAATTAATGGCTTGCACTTTGCCAGTAAATTCCAGCTGGCATGAGTGATTTTACACATTTCCTTTTTGTTGAAAGATATTTCATATCATTTGTGATTTTAAAATATAATTAGTGTTATAAATATAATTCACACAAAATTTGTATTCAATTAGTTAATTATTTTACTTCAATACATTACAATTAAAGTTATTTAAATTGATATAATTGAATTGATTATATTAAAAATAACTAATTATTAATTAACGTTGCTATTTGGTTATATATATTAATTAAAACAGAAGTGTGAATTATATAATAAAGTACATTAAACTAAAGTTGATTTACTTTTGTCTATTTCTCAAAGAAAAACCTCTGAGGGGGCGTTTGGTTGAGGAGAAATTTTTTGAATACTAAGAAAATGTAATTGATAGGGAAATGGTTGGAAAGTGAGTTTGGCAGGAAAATGTAAAAAAAGTTGTTTGGTTAGAAAAAAATTTACTGGCCAAATTAAGTAAGATTATAAAGTCTATGTTTGGTTTGAGGTAAAATTTGGATGGGTAAATAGTATGAAATTACAAATTTAACCCCAATACAAATATCTATTATGAGTACAAGTGGCCACTGACCGTGCCATTTGTCATCCAACAAATATTTCCATCATCTATATTACTGTTTCGTCATCCTCTACTTGCTAAATGGCCAGAACTATTTTTTTTTTTGAATCTCTCGAACCTTTGAATGATGGAGTGGATTTATATAAAGTGTTCCTCATCTCACGAAGCTTGCCATTCACAGGGTTAGTCGTGTGCAGACCGATGAGCTTGGATTCATATTAGAAGCAGCTGGGAGAGGTGTTGTACGACATCGAGTGGGACAACGACACTTTTTTTTTACTTCACCCTCGGCCCAAATCCAACGTGCAGGGTCATGGACTTCGAGGTTGGCATTCCCAGGCCAGATTTCCTTGATGGTGTTGTTTACCTTGGAACTCATGTCACCGATGGCTTCCTCTGCAACGTGTGGGAGAAAGCTTCCAATTTCTCTTTCAGATCAAGAGGGTATAATGGTCTGGAAGAAATTGTGAAAAAATGATTTAGCTGGCTATCCTCATAAAACCACCTCCAACATGTCTTTCTAAACAGTGAAAAAAGCTAGCATTCAAGAACAAATTGAAAATGCTATGTAAATAGGATGACTGGGGAATTGAAGTGAATCTGTTGAACCAAACAAGTGCTTTGGGGATTGCTTGCTTCATTTGCATAGGGAAATTTGTAAAAACCCTCAACCAAACACCACCTGATAGTCTTCTTTTCAACACTAATGAAAAGTCGAAGAGCAAAGCAGGTTTCATAGCTTCACAGGTTTCAATGTTAAAACATATATCACCTCATTTTCTCTCATAGTTCGCTATGACCTTTAGCGAATTTAAGAGAGATTGTTCTTGGACAGGTGGCTTCAATACTCAAGAAGGGGGGTGAATTGAGTTTTACAAAATCTTTTTGCAAAGTATCTCCTTTGATGTTTTAAAGACTTTTTCTTCAATAAAGTGATTTAATAAGGAAAAGTCTAATTGTAAAAGCATGTGTAGTGATCAACAAAGTAAGCAAGCGAATATATAAAGATAATCTAAGATGCAATTTTAATACTTAAATAAAGAGATTAAGGTTAGAGAAATTGCAAACTAGATGTATCCTGGTTCGGTCACCACCACCGTGACCTACGTCCAGACTGTCAAAAGCAAGTGTAGTGATCAATTCTTTTCACTAACTATCAAGCTTGGGGGTGCTTGACAAACCACTACAACTTTTCAAGACTTCGGGCTCTTGATGCCTTACACTTTTTCAGTCCAAATTTTCTTAGGAATTTGGTGACCTTTCAAGTGTGTAGGGTTCACTCCCCTAGCTACTCAAGTGATCAAGGAAGGTGTTTAATAATGGCTAGGTACTCTCAAAGTACAAATAACACAAGTTGAAGAACAATGGTATATGACACTCTCACAAGAATAAAGCTCAAATAGAATTTATGATCAAGAAGACAAGAATTATGCAAATAGGATGAGAATTAATGAGTAATAATGATCAAGAAGTGTGTCCCATCAATGAGAACAGTAGTCTCTATTTATAGAGGGCCCATGTGGCCTTTTTCCTACTCATTTTCGCAAACTAGCCGTTTTATGGCCGTTATTTTGTCTTCAGCACAGTAGGTAATCCATTACCATTGAGTGAGTAATCGATTACCATGAAGGGTAATCGATTACCATAGTTGGGTAATCGATTACCAACCTGTTAAAAGGTTGGATTTCACCCTAAAATGGTTTTATCTTGATTTAAATTAGTTTCAAATATTGTTTAAACATTTTATGAACATTGAAAACTATATTTTCATGCTAGAAATGTATTTGAATGTCAATCGATGATTTAATGCATGTATTTGAAAAAATACTTTGAGCTTCGTTCTTGTAAGGAATCAATTTATAACTAATCCTAAGTCCTATAGTATATTACTCTGAGTTTGGACTTAGAGACTTCTCTTGAAGCTTGAGTCTTGGTTAGGGTTGTGCATGGGTCGACCCGAACCTGATTTTATAAAAAACTGAACTGAACCACTTTAAATCGGTTTGGTTCTTTGAACTGAACCTTTTTTTTAAATCGAACTGGTTCGGTTTGGTTTAAAATTGGTTCAAAATTGGTTCAAAACTTGTTCGACCTGAACCGATTATAAACTGGTTTCAAACCAGTTCTGAACTAGAACCATTTCCAAACCTTCGAACCTGTTTTAAGAGAAAAAGAAATTTTTGTTTTCGAACCGATTTATTTAGAAATTTAAATGGAACCCTTGACGCCGCTTGCGAGGTCGAGGAGGCGGTGGCAACCTCCCGGGATGAACGCATCGGCGTAGAGCGAGAGTCCCGTCTGCAGGGCCTAGAGGCCGCAGAGGCAGATTGCGGAGGAGAAGAAGTGGAGGAGGAAGATGGCGGAGGCGAGGACGAAGGAGAGGTTAGGGGGAGAGGGAGGAGGGAAGGTGCGGAATTGGGGAATAGGAGAGAGAGAGTGAGGAAGAGGAAGAGGAAGAGGAGTGCGGCGGATTGGAGGGAGGTGAAGCGGTGGACGAGGGTGTTCAAAACGGGTCGCGGGTTACCCGATTGGATGTCTTCCCAAAGGTTCAACCTAACCTCGCGTGCGTTCTTGGCTAGCTTGTAGAGCTCGAAGGACCCGTCCTTCCCGCTCAGGTCGAACGTTGTGTCGTTTAAAACCAAACCGGAGAGGATTTTCCAGCTAGCGAGTTGACTCGGTGGGTGTGCGTTGGAAACCGTTTTGAAGGGGCGAGTTGGGGCTTCTCTCTCTTGGGCGTGGTCCTCCTCCTTGCTGAGTAGGCTCGGAGGGCGAGTTGTGACGACACCGAACCCGGTTTTGAAGACGAAGGGGATTTCGAGTGTGAACACCACTAGGTACAAGAGACCAACTCCAATGAGAAACTGAATCGATCTTTTCCTCGTTAACCCAACCAAATTTTCAAACTTCTTTCAATTAAAAATATTTTGCAAAGCTAACTTATTTAAAATAATAATATTTTAATTCAAACTAATTTTGAAAACGTATCAGTGATTAGAGAATATTTGGAAGTGAAGGATATTTTTTTGTCTTTGAAATATCTCCAGAAACCAATCAACGACTTTGAACGGAAAATGGGTCGGTTCTAATTAATATGGTTCATGTTTTTGAAATGGATTTTAAAATTGGTTCAGTTCATGAACCGGTTCTTTAAAAACTGGTTCGGTTCATGAACCGGTTTTTAAAAACTAGTTATTTTAGATGTAGTTTGGTTCGGTTCATGGTTCAGTTCAGTTTTTTTGGTTATTTTGCACATCCCTAGTCTTGGTCTTGTTTAGACTTATTTTTTATGGTTGCACCTTGAAGCTTTCTTTCCATGCTTGTTTGTTATCATCGAAATCGTTGAACCTTTATATTCTTTTCGTAGAGTGCATTGGTTCCACAATTGCCACGTGTTCTGCTTTTGCTAAAAGCAAACTGATATTTTGATAACGTAGTTTGCTATTGACAGTAGCGAACTAAGTTGACATATCAGCAAACAAAGTTCGCTAGTTCCTGTAGCGAACTTGCACGCATGGCACTTCGACAAATTTTATTGTGTAATTTTTTTTGTAAAAAATGGCATTATGGTCATTGTTTCCCACTATTGCCATCCACATCATCTACTCCTCCCATAGCAACACCACATTTCCCTCAAATGCCTTCTCCACGCACATTGCCTTCGCCTCCGCCACCGTGTCGCACCGTAGTCTAAGTCGTTGGTTTGTGAAGCTATTCCTATACGTCTTGATTTTTTGAAGGATTTATCGTTTTCCATTAGGAAAAAGTGTTTATCCTTTTAAATGACACAACTTATATCATTTCACTCTCACAAAGAGGTGAGACCACACCTTTATTTTTTTTGTCAACTCTCTCTCCTCTTTTATCTATCTCTTTCTCTCTCTTAAAATGACACAACTTTACATCCTTTAAAATGATACACACTTTTCCCTTTCCATTATATGAGATGAAATTATCTCTCAACCCATGAACTGTATCATTTTGAGGACAGAAAGAATTAATAAAGAGTGTTTTGGTAAAATTCATATAGCAAGAAACAATTAAAATTTCTAAAACATCTTTCATTAATTCTCTCAACCCCAAAATGATGTAGCTTATTAA
Source organism: Gastrolobium bilobum (assembly GCF_033153095.1). Classification (NCBI taxonomy): domain Eukaryota; kingdom Viridiplantae; phylum Streptophyta; class Magnoliopsida; order Fabales; family Fabaceae; genus Gastrolobium; species Gastrolobium bilobum. Next base: position 21,739 of record NW_026896618.1, read on the forward strand.
TGGAGAAAGGATAAATCCTTTTTTTTTGTTAAACAGATAAACCCATTTTAATAATAATAATTGTAACGACCCGAAATAAAAAAAATAAAAAGCAAAGGAGTCGCCACCAATTTTATTTACTTTGGAAAAATTGGAAAACCTCTTATTGCAAACTGGTCTTTAAAACTTTAGATCAAAGGTTCGGGAGTCTAATTACGCGCAGGGAAGGGTGAAAACTTAATCCCACTGCACCCCTGACACATCCGTTAAAAAACGGTTACCTTGAATTAATTGTGCGAATTATTAATAACTTTTAAAAATATTTGCTTCATCCCTTAAAATAAATATGATTATTTAATTAAGAAAAAAAGAAGGCTAAAATTATTAAAATTTTATTTTAGCTTGACGGAAAAGAGTTCCGCTCCGACGTACCCTCCGGTGCAGTGAGGAATTCAAAGCTATGTCGTTCTCTAAAATATTTGTTTGTTTATTGATTTTAATTTTGGAAAAATTCATTTGATTATATTCGATGTTCCCGGATTACCAGGTTGTCCCAACCAAAATGATCCGAGCGAGACACAGGATTAACAAGCTGTCTCAACTCAGCTAATCCATATATGATAATTTTAATTTTATTACGAGTCATGGGTCACCAAGTTGTCTCAACCAAAATGACCCAAATGAAATATTTCGAGTTAACAAGCCGTCACGACTCAGTTAATCCCTCTTTTTGCTATAAATATAACTTGTGAGTTTTTTCATGATTAACTAGACAATAATAATAATAATAATAATAATAATAATAATAATAATACTATTAATCAGATTGTCTAAAAATACGAAGGAAAAAGAAAGGAAAAAGAAAGAAGAAATGAAAATAGAATTCAATGTAAAAAACAAAAAAAAAACAAAAAAAAAAAACAAAAATGAAATCCAATATAATGGAAACACTTGATATATTACGGTAAAAAGAATAAAGAGGAAAGCAAAGTGTTATGTTGCCATCATTAATATAATGCAAATAAAGAGAAATGAATTAAAAAACGGTAATCGCTGCTTCGTGAGTGTACAAATACATAAACCAAAAGCATATGGTAAACTACAAATGTTAAAATATTAAATCATTGAAACATAGCAACATTGCATCGTGAATATGTATGTAGCTAAACTAAAAAGCTGAAGTTTCCTAACCTATGAAATATTAAAATATTCATTTCATAAGAATTACAAAATGGATGGTGTATCACTTGTATATATTTTCGGTAAACAGCATAGCTACACCCACAGGTGTGTTTCATCAAAAAGGGATTTTGCATGTGATATTTTCTAACAATATTATTTTAATCATATTTTTAGCATTTGATGTTTCTGATAACATCAGGGAAAATTGCACATTAATTAATTCTATCATACATCACAAAGAAAAATACTAATATAGGACAAAAATCATGCACCCAAGTTAATACGTGGCCTCCTAATGGTACATGAAACAAATAAAATGGATAGAGATTCATGACCACACATCACATGTGGCTGAGATCAAGAGATAATATATTTCAACTTGTTCCTTCAACATTCCAGCCATGCTCCAGTGTATACGTTTAGGGTCAAACAAATAAATGAGATCACTATTTCTTCATATCATGCCTTTGGAAACTTCCAGATCAATCAACAAGAGAGGCAATAATATTTTAACACCAAAAACAACTTACAAGTCTTCGATCAAATGAAGGTCCTCACGATGGTGATGGAGAAACTTGCAGCAGTTGACGGCGAGGGCGTGGTAGGGATCGCGTGAGCTTTGGACGATGTAGCACGGTGGTGGACAATCTCCCAATGGCGACCGTGGCGGGGATGAGACCTTGGGTTTTTGGTATTTCACGTTTTTGGAAGATTGTGATGAAGGAGGTTGTGGAGTTTATGTTGGAAAATCTGGGGTCAGGCTTGGTTTGAGTATTTTTGCTGGTTTCTTCTATGATTTTTTACTTCCTCTCTGTTTCCGTTTTGCTCTCCATAAAATCTCAAAAAAAAAAGAACCCCCCTTTTTTCACTTCTTTGCTGTTAGCTTTTATAGAAGAAAAACATCAGCCTTTCCTCCTTAAGCCCGATGGATTTAAGAAAGAGTTGGATCTTCCATGCATTCCAAGACGCTCAGGCCTACTCAGTGTGTGGTCTTCTCCAATTTCTTCTTTTGGACATTGCTTCTAGCTTTTGATTCTGCTCCTCACCTATTTTTGCTCTCTGCTCTTCTTTGAACAAAGTGGCTCTACTTACACAGAGGCGCCAGCTGAGTTGCTCCGTTTTGAGCAGTGATATTGACACATTGATGGGGACTATGGGTTTTTTCATTATCATTTTTTTATTTTTATATATATATTTTTTTATTATTTAATTTTTTTTTTTGAAAAAAATGGTGCTCATAATAAATTTTTATTTAGGACAAAATTAGGTGTTCACAATAATAATAATAGAAAATTATTTCTCCATAATCCTAAAATGATGTTATTAAGAATTTGGGAAAAAATACAAGGTATTTTGTGAATTTCACTTCTCTAATATAATTTAAATTTTTTAAAATTACCCTTCATTCTTTTCTCCAAATCCAAAAACAGTGTTATTTTAAGTTTGTAAAAGATAATTTTATCTTGTGCGATAATAGAAAAAATGTTTAACCTTTATAATAAATAATATGATATAAATGGATTTGATTTTGTTTTAAATAAGGATATTGGAGGAGGAGTCTTCTGTTTGAATTGATAACCGAAATTTGTTATTAGTCTCATCTCTTCTGCACTCGTCCCGCCAACAATCATCAACAAACTCAGTTTCTAATTACCTATATCAATTAGAGGTTTAAAAATAGGGTTCGTTTTTTCTGCAGTGAATGCAGATAAGTTATCTGTATTGAGCCCAAAACGATATCGTTTTGGGGCGGAAATCAAGGTTCATTACAAAAATTCAGATATTTTGTGGGGGTCATATTTGCAAATTGTGGCGGTCTTTAACCCCCACAAAAGATATTAGCCACATCCACTTCAACCCTCAGTTTTGCATACGCCACAACACATTTTCAGGCGTCTTTGTGTGCAACGCCACAATTTGTCGAAATATTTTCTGAAAGTTTTAGACCCCACAATTATTGCACTTTGAGGTTTCAAACCCCCACAAATATTTATCACTTCCTAGAGGGCATAAACCTCCACAATTTGTTTATTATTTTGGCAGGTTTAAACCTTCACTGTTTGTCACATTTTGTAACATTTATAGACTACCAATATCTAAGAGTTGAAAGGTTTATATATCATAATTTGAGAATTGGGGCCCATCACTTTATTTGTTAGCCAATTTATTATTTGTTTGATCTCTTCACATTTCCTTGAGAATAATTACTAAATGCTAATTATCCAAAAGCAACACTATAATACATCAATCATAGTTCATATTCATGCTCGCACTTGATTAATACTTTTTTAAATAGGTAAAAGTACAAAAATACACTTTAACACTCATTTACTATAATATGAAGTTGTATTAGACAAAACAAAAATGTACATAATATTCTCTTATCTAATTGTACACATTCATGAAAGATATAAGGTTGATTCAAGATTGTGTAAACAAGAAAAAATAGGAAATTTACAATTATCCATGACAAGAACACAAATTTTTTTTTTGCCCTTTCACTCTCCTGCGTTCATCACCACACCCTTCTCTTCATACTTTACTCCCACCAAGTATCTTATGCGTACCTGGGAACAAAATTTGACGGATCTGGGTTTACTCAAAAAAGTGTTCTTCTTTATTGTTGACATGTTTAAATAAGTTTACTTTTTTGTAAGAGTAAAATGACACAAGTTGTGTCATTTAAAAGGACAAACACTTTTTTTATAAATTAAATGTTACTAGTAAAGCAAGTATGACAGCGAAACTATGTCCAATGATTGTTGAGTTAAGCAATTGAAGTGTGCAAACCCAGAAAATCAAGTCATTCTATCTCTGAACCGGGAAAAATTAAATTACATTGAGTCTCTGAGCTCGAAATGAAATGACATAAATTAAAATGCATGGCCTCTGAGCCAAAAAATTAAATTGCAATGAGCCTCTGAGCTCGAAATTAAATAATAGCGAGCCTCTGAGCTCAAAAATGGATAAATTTAAAATGCATGACCTCTGAGTCTGAAATTAAATACAATGAGCCTTTGAGCTCAAAATTAAATGGCAGAAATTTAAATTGCATGGCCTTTGAGCCGAAAGATTAAATTGCAACGAGCCTCTGAGCTCAAAAATAAATGACATGAATTTAAATTGCATGGCCTTCGAGCCGAAAAATAAATTGCAATGAGCCACTGAGCTTGAAATCATGAGCTCGGAATTGGATGCTTGTGAGAGAAATAAAAAATTTAAAATGATGAGAAAAATAAGGTAAAATTGTTAAGCTTTACTTAAACGATGAGAAAATAAAGTAGAATCAAGAAACTTTCCATTCTTCGAACGAAAAACCAAACTGACGACCAAAAAGAACTAAAGCCAATCAAACCCTCATTCGTGAGACTTTTATCAGGTCTCAAAACCTCTTGTGAACCCATTTGTCCCATCTTTTTCGCCTCTTTGTTCTTCCTGCCTTTTCCATGAAAATTCACTCCCAACAACATGATTATACCACTCCCTTATGACTTGTGTTCTAAATTATCAAGTTCCACGATCAAAACCAATAATCGAAGAATTGCTACGAGCAATGTTAGTCACATTGTTAAACTTAAATTACGTTACTCGAGACATAAACTTGATAAATAAATATGCATTCATGAGTGGAAGAAGGAAAGAGAAATAAAAATGATGAGATAAGCAAAACCATTCCATTGATATGAAAGTTGATTGTACATGAAATCTTTGTGGGAGGAGATATTAGACACGAAAAAAAAGGAAAAGGACAAGAGAAATTTTGAGATCCCACGAAAAATTTGCCCCAGTATCAGTTTCTTGTCATTCGTTGAATTGATTCTCTTCAGCTTTCTAGCTGCATCACCAATGAAGTCATGGTCTCTTCCGCGGTACAATCCTCTGTTTCCTCTCTGGATCCTGCCCCCGTGTGCGTTACTTTCTTCAAAAATCTTGGGCAGTTTAGTTTCGAGTCTTTAATGTCCAAGTTGCACTTGCGGGTTTTCAACCTAACTGATTTTGTCTGCCTAACTTTGCTTGAGTGACCTTGTCGAGTTTTCAGCCTAACGAATTTTCTTTTTATCTGCCTTAATTTTTGCTTAGACCGCCCTTCCGGGTTTTCAATCTAACAGGCTTTCCCTTTTTTGTTTGCCCTAATTTTTGCTTAGACCTCCCTTTTGGATTTTTGATCTAACAGACTTCTTCTTCTTCTTTTTTTCATATTTATTTTTTTTTTTTTTAGGCATAGAATCTTTTGACAGCATCAGTATTTATTGGTCTTCGTAACTCCTGCCCTTCCATGTCTTGTAGAATTAATGCTCCCCCAGAAAAAGCATGTTTGACCACATAAGGGCCATCATAATTTGGAGCCCATTTTCCTCTAGCATCTTCTTGATTAGGCAAGATTTTTTTTAAGACCAGATCACCTGATTGGAATTCCCTCGGCCGGACTTTCTTGTTAAAGGCTTTAGCCATTCTACCCTGATACAACTGCCCGTGACAAAGAGCTGTCAATCTTTTCTCTTCAATCATGTTCAGTTGTTCATATCGTGCTTTCACCCATTCGGACTCTTCTAATTCTGCCTCCATCAAAACCCTTAATGAAGGAATTTCAACTTCTATCGGAGAGATAGCCTCCATTCCATATACCAAGGAGAAAGGTGTTGCCCCAGTACTCGTACGTATATTGGTTCGATACGCGTGTAAAGCATAGGGTAACATCTCATGCCAATCTTTATAACTCACAACCATCTTGGCAATGATCTTTTTGATATTCTTATTGGCTGCTTCAACTGCACCATTCATCTGAGGTCTATAAGGAGCTGAGTTGTGATGCTTGATCTTGAAATGCTCACATAGTTTTCGTACTTCTGCACCGTTAAGATTAGGAGCATTATCTGTAATTATCCTTTCTGGAATCCCATATCTGGAAATGATATCTCTCTTGAGAAACTTGACAAACACCTTTTGTGAAATGTTGGCATACGATGAGGCTTCTATCCACTTGGTAAAATAATCTATTGCTACCAGGATAAAGCGATGCCCATTCGAGGCCTTTGGATTGATCAAACCAATAACATCTATTCCCCACATCGAGAACGGCCAAGGAGACACCATATTGTGTAATGGAAAAGGCGGTGAATTGATACGGTCTGCATACATTTGACACTTTTGGCACTTTCGAACATGTTCTACGCAATCTGCCTCCATGGTGGACCAATAATATCCGCTCCTCATAATCTTGCGCGTCATCATATGTCCATTGGCATGAGTCCCACAAATTCCCTCATGGACTTCAATCATGATTGAGTGAGCTTCACGAGCATCTACGCATCTTAAAAGGGTGCCATCATGACTTCTCTTGTACAAAATTTCTCCGTTCAAGAAAAAGGCCATCGACAACCGGCGAACGGTCTTCCTATGGGCTTCGTTTGCCCCAGTTGGGTATTCTCTGTGCTGAATATACTGTTTGATATCAAAGTACCAAGGTTTACCATCTGGCCCGTTCTCCACACTAGCGCAGTGAGCTGGTTCATCTCTCATCTCAACTTGGATAGGTTGGACATCACTGAGGATATCCAGCTTAGTCATTGCAGCCAACGTGGCTAGAGCATCTGCAAATCGATTCTTGTCTCTAGTTAAATGCGAGAATTCTATTTCTTCAAACTCTGCAATCAATCGAGTCAAGTACTTTTGGTAGGGCACCAACTTCGCATCTTTAGTCTGCCACTCGCCATTCACCTGGTAAATGATAAGAGCTGAATCCCCAAATACTTCCAACAGTTTCACTCCTAAATCGATCGCAAGACGTAGACCGCTTGCACAAGCCTCATATTCTGCAATGTTATTGGTGCATTCAAAGTCCAGCTTGATGGCCACCGGGTATTGCTTGCCGGTTGGTGAAATGACCACTGCTCCTACACCACTGCCGTGCATATTAACTGCCCCATCAAAATACATTTTCCATGCACTTTTCTCAATCTCATCTTCTTCTACTGCCAGTATTTCCCCGCCTGGAATTTCAATTTGCATTGACTGGTCGTCTTCAATGGGATTTTCAGCTAGGTGATCTGCAATTGCGCTTCCCTTGATCGACTTCCGAGTCACGTATTGGATGTCAAATTCTGACAATATCATCTGCCATTTTGAGACCTTTAAAGAAATATGAGGGCTTTCAAATATATACTTCAAAGGATCTATTCGAGATATCAACCAAGTGGTGTAATACAACATGTACTGTCGTAGTCTTTTCGAGCTCCACACTAGAGCACAACACGTCTTCTCGATTGCCATATAACGAACCTCACATTCATTGAACTTCTTGCTAATGTAGTACACAGCTTTCTCTTTCTTACCAGACTCATCATGTTGCCCCAGCATTGCTCCCATGGAGGTGGGCAGCACAGTCAAATACAAAATCAAAGGGCGACCTGGCGTTGGCGGTACCAAGATAGGGGGGTTCAACAAGTAAGCCTTTATTTTGTCGAATGCCTTCTGGCAGTCTTTATCCCACTTCCCTGGTTGATTCTTCCTCAATAGCTTAAAGATAGGCTCACAAGTGCTAGTTAAGTTTGCAATGAATCTAGCAATATAATTGAGTCGTCCCAAGAAGCTTCTCACATCGCTCTGATTTAGGAGCGGGCATATCTCGTATTGCTTTTGCTTTTTCTGGATCCACCTGTATTCCTTCTCTACTAACAATGAAACCGAGCAATTTTCCTGAGGATGCGCCAAAAACACATTTGCTAGGGTTCAATCTCAACTGGTACTTTCGGAGTCGTTCGAACAACTTTTGCAGGACTTTCACATGACTCCCCCCTTCTTTTGACTTAGCAACTATGTCATCCACATACACTTCAATCTCCTTGTGCATCATGTCGTGGAATAATGCAACCATAGCGCGCTGATAAGTAGCCCCTGCATTCTTTAGTCCAAATGACATCACTCTATAACGAAATGTCCCCCAAGGAGTAATAAAAGCAGTTTTTTCTTTATCATCAACATCCATGAGAATTTGATTATACCCCGAATATCCATCCATAAATGAGAATGTATGATACTTGGCCGTATTATCAACAAGCACATCGATATGAGGAAGTGGGAAATCATCCTTCGGACAAGCTTTATTTAAATCCCTGTAGTCTACACACACGCGGATTTTTCCATCCTTTTTAGGCACAGGCACTACGTTGGCTACCCAATCTGGGTATACTGAGACTTCTATAAATTCTGCCTCTAACAACTTTGTCACCTCTTCTTTAATTTTCAGGGATATATCTGGGCGCATCCTCCTTAACTTCTGCTTTTTTGGTTCAGCATCCGGGTACAAGGGAATTTTATGTGATGCAATCCTTGGATCTACTCCAGGCATATCTCGGTACGTCCATGCAAAGACATCTAGATACTCTTTGAATAATTGAATCATCTCTTCCCGCTCGGGATTATCAACAATTTTCAATTCTTTCTTCTCTTCCTCAGTGCCCATATTGATCAACTCAAACACCTCATCATTCAAATCAAATTTCTTTTCCGAGCCTTCTAACAACTTTGAAAATTCTTCTACTATTTGCTCCTCATCAGACCCCGGATCTTCTTCATTGATAGCCACAAGAGAATCAATCGGTGAGTTTTCAAGGTCCCTTTCATGAGGCAAAGTTTCAATGAGATCAAGATTCCTGGAAAGTAATTTATGTGGAGTTGGAATACAACAGATATAATGGCACAAAAGTAAGAATGCAAGGAATAATGAAAGGATGAACGTGAGAAAAGAAGAAGAAAAATGATAATAATAACGCTGGTTAAAGAATTTAAAATGAAAAAAAAAAAAAAAAAAAAAAACCAAATTGGATGAGAAATAATTAAAATTACTGAAAATCCATACAAATTCATTTACTTAATTAATGTCTCGCGCAACATAACATAAGTTTCAAAATGGCTCAAACAGCTGCTAATACAAATCAACTAGACAATTACTTCATAGCAATCACATCAATAACTGGCTCTGTCTGCCAATTCTTCAATGCTTCATCATTAGTGGACAGACGAATCGTGCTGCATCCTTCTAGGTCTTCATCATCCAGTGCATTGATATGTGGGAGATGAACGACCTCTTCAGGCATAATAACCTCTGCTGGCACCGGGAATGTTTCTCTTAGATGGGGAATTTGTTGCGTCTTGCCCTTGTTGCCTCTTTTTCTCTCAACTTTTTCCTCAAACGACCCTTCATACCCTAAACCAAATTTATTTGATTTTTCTGGAACCATTATAGGTGATCGGCTACCTTGCAGCTGCGAGCCCAAACCTTTACCCACCTTATATCCACTCTTGGCCATAATTCGAGCGATTATCTCATTCACACCTTGCCCCAGTGATTCATCTTTTTTGCAACTAGATTCAACAACTTCAAAACTATGCCACCCATTTCCTTCTATGGGATCTGTGTTTTCAACATACGGCACCGAGACCGGTTTAGAAACCATGATTTCTTCTTCTCCATGGATGGTGACAATCAACTCATTCTCGATATATTTGACCTTTTGATGCAGGGTAGAAGGCACAGCACCTGCTGCATGGATCCAAGGTCTACCCAGGAGCATGGTATAGGCAGGTTCGATATCCATGGCTTGGAATAAAACCTGAAAATTACTCGGGCCTATCTCTAAGGGTAAAACTATCTCCCCTAGAATTCCTCTCTTTGTACCATCAAAAGCTCGCACAATCATCTCTTGAGGGGTTAAATCATTCGTGCTCATCGATAGCTGAGACAAAGTTGACAGTGGTAGGACATTTAGTGCTGATCCTCCGTCAATCAAAACCTTGGCTATAATATACCCTTTACATTTCAGCGTTATATGCAGAGCTTTCGAGGTTTTCTCCGATGAACAGACAACTTCATCATTTGAGAATGTGATCATGTTAACATGTTTCACTGGATCTACCATGTTGACCACGTTTTCAGGAGTAACATCTGACTTGACATAAGCCTCACTCAACATATTCATGAGCGCCTTTCGATGAGATTCCGATGAGAGGATTAGTGACAGAAGTGATATCCTAGCTGGAGTTTTCTTCAACTGTTCCATCACATCGTATTCACTTTGCTTCATGATCTTTAAGAGCTCATCTTCCTCTTTTCCTTCTTTCTTTTCATTGTTGATGATTCCTTCACCTCCTTCTTCCTTTCCATTTTTCTTCATTTCTAGTTCTTTCGGGCAATAGAATCTCCCGCTTCTCGTGACTTCCCCCACTCTCATTGTGTTCATTGATTCTTCCACCGAGCGAGTATCATCAACATTGGCTCTCGAGGTGTTTCCAATTTCTTCAACACTTGTCTCGTAGTTCCACGGTACTGCATGAGTATCATTATAAGAAAAAGGCGTTGGTTTCTTCACTTTCATGACCATTTTCTCAGGCACAGGATGCTTGTTAATAGGTGGCACCCGAAGTACAAAGCGTTCTACTATATTAACCTCTTCAGGAAAAGCATTCTTTCGCCTGGCCTGTATGATACCCAATGCGATCAAGCCTTGGATTCGGACTTTGAAATCCCAGCAGTTTTCAATATCATGTCCTGTGTGTCCATTGTGGTACGCACAACTTGACTCATCATCGTATTTTTCATCATCCTTCATCAAACGCCCTGGCACCGTGATGTCATAACCAGCTTTCTTTAAACACTCCCATATACCCGACATGGGTGTACGCAGACTCAGAACTTTCTTTATCACGGTATCCTCTGTTTCTATAGCATTCACCTGATTCTTTCCTTCATGACTCGGGATGGGGTTATTGACAATATTAGGCCCAGTCTCTTCTTGGATATCCAATCTTCCGCAAGCAATCAACTTTCTTACTGCTGTTTTGAAGGCCTCACAATCTTCAATGGAATGTCCTGCCACTCCCATATGATATCTACAAGTAGAATTTGGATTATACCATGCTGGGAACGGAGGTTGCATTGGGCGCACAGGGTTTTCCGAGATCAAATGAGCATCAAACAGACGTTGGAATAAATCCGTATTGGAGATAGACAGCCTTGGAAATGGTGGAAGATTTTGGGGACGAAAAGGGGTTTGGTTTTGGGAGTTTTGCTGTGGTTGAGTGTAATTTGGACGATACTGTGGACGTGTGGGGGGACGAGGAGCATAAGACGGACGAGTTGGCACATATGGTGATGGGGTAGGTATGTTATTTACACGAAAATGTGGGGTGGGCGTAGTGCTTAAATTTGGGAAGTTTTGTGGCGGCGGCTGAGAGAATGTGGGGGTTTGGTAAGAGGGATACGGGGTAGGATGGTACGATAGTATTTGGTGGACTGGGTTTGGCATGGGGTATTGAGGAACAAAAAATTGTTGTTGTTTGACATGATTTACTTCAGATTCTCGTTTCTTGGATTGCAACCCTTTTTTAGGAGGGCTACTCTGCCTGTAGTCCATTGGCAGCTTTCCAGCCTTGGCCAATATCTCAATTCGTTCCCCTGCCGCTATGAGATCAGCAAAGTCACGATACGCAGCGCCGGCCATCGTTCCAACATATGGAGCTCCTAAAGTCCCTAGAAAATAAGAGCACATTTCAGACAGTGTCAGCGGAGGTTGGACTTGTGCAGCAAGAGCTCTCCATCTCTGGGCATACTGCTTAAAGGTTTCATCATTCACCTTTTGCAAAGCCCCTAACTGTTCCCTAGTTGGGGCAGTATCTAAGTTGAAGCGATATTGGTTCATGAATGCGTCTGCCAAGTCTTTCCAACAGGCAATTTTAGAATGATCCATCTGGATGTACCACTCTAATGCTGGACCGGCCAAACTCTCATGGAAGAAACTAACGAGGAAGACCTCATCTTTGGACCATATTGCCATCTTCGTGCAGTACGTCTTCAAGTGGATAATTGGGTTTGTACTTCCATCATACTTACAAAAATCTGGGACCTTGAAATCTTTAGGGATAATCACGTCCATCGTGGAGCATAATTCCTCCACCCCAAGAGATCCGTAAGCACTAGGGCCCTGAATAGCTTTGATCTTCTCTTCCATCTTCTCCATCCATCCATCCTTTATTTTATCCTTCTGACCAGAGATGTGACCATTCCCAGACTGGGTTCCCGTCGCCTGTCCCGCGGTGAAATCATTTGTCCCAGCTTGTATGTGTGCCTCAGCATCGGCATTCCCCATTGACTGATATCCTTCACCAATATGAATTGTATGAGTTTGACCATTAAGATCGTTCGTTGCATCTCCCATCCCATTCATCCCTTGGGTACCGCCTGGCTGAGTCGTTGACTGTTGCTGCGCATTGATGGACACTGCTAAAGCTCGCAATAAATCTTCCATCGTATTCATTCTAGCTCTTACGTCGTCTACTTCCTGGCTTATGTTCCTCCCCTCTTGATCGCCTGCTTCCATTCTAGTCCGAGATCTGGTGTTGTGAACTCGGGTTTGATTGGTATTACTTCTCCTTGGTCGCGCAATGTTTGAGTCTTAAAATATATTCTGCAAGTGAGAGCAATTAAATTTGGGAGAAAAATGTTTATTTTATTTTGTGTAAAGATGGCGTAATGAGTATTATTATCAATGTTCTTATTTTTTAGAATAATATTAATATTGCAAGTTTGTCGGAGAACCATTGATGCGTGTAAGTTTGACGTGAGTATCATTGATTGTTTTTCTTAGGACCATTTCTCGGAACGTCACGTTCGAAAGTACTAGGTCCTATCAAATATCAATACGGGATCACAAATAGGTAGCGAACAAAATATCTTCATTAAAGCCATAACATAGTACAAGTGTTTCAAAGGGATACATTGCTTTTACATGCGCCTGATGATCGATTGTTTCATTTTCACAATCAAATTCCTACAATACTCAATAAAGTCGCGAATCTCTGCAGGAGTAGTGAGGGGGTTCACCAGTGCCTCTGCCATTCCTAATTTGTTCGGGATGTTTTTAATTGCATCATTAGAGATTTCAGCTAAGTTGGAAAAACGAGTCATCCAGAATGCTACTTCATGTCTGCACGCAGCAATGATTTCATCTTGCCCTCCGATGTAATCAGTTAGCCTTTGTACTTCTTCTTGCTCTCTTCGAATTGCATCTTGGTACATCATGATCACTTCCTCTGTAGACTGTTTTTCCTTTTTTAGCCTGTCTTCATATTTTGCAGCTCTCATCTCCATTTGTCGCCCCATTTCTGCCATTTGCCTCCTTGAATCTTTATACGCCGCACTAGAATTTTTGAGTAACTCTTCAAGTTGTGTGCTCTTAGTAATAGCCTCATCTCTTTCATTTCTTCGGAGGCTTAATTCCTTGTTTGCTGCCTGAAGGCACCCTTTAGTTTTTAGCATATAATTTTCCTCAATTTTGGCCCTTTTATCAGCTCTTTCAAGAGTAAGGTTCTTCTTCATATTTTCTTGTTCAAGGGTCTCGCATCTTTGTCGAGTTTCCTTAAGTTCTACTTCAATCTTCTTCTTCTCTTCTTCAACCCTCACCAATTCTCCTTGTATTTCTCTTATTTCTTCGTTGTCGTGGGAGGCAGACATTGATGATTCACCACTTGTAGTGACTGTCAGAGCTTGGAAAGGTAGCTTCACTTCTCGTGCTCGACTTGTAACCCACTGTCGGTAACTATTTTGGACTCCACAATTTTTGGTCTTCAACTCTTTCCCCATTCTAATGACATTGTTCCAAGCATCTCGAACCCTTTTGAGGGTCTCATTATGTACTGGGTTCATATCATAAAGGACGAATGGAGTTATCATCTCCTCCGTAGGAGCTCCTCTCATAGGATAGCCAAGTTGTCGTCGTGCCAAGGATGGGTTGTAATTGATACACCCTCTGGTACCCATGAGAGGCACATTGGGGAAATCCCCACATTGGTAGATCAAATTTTCTCTTTCGACCCATCGAGGATACCATCGGACGCTCTTTTCATCCAGCTGTGCTAAAATTTGGGCCCATTCACGACCACTCTTGACTCCTAACTGATATCTGTGAAACTCAGTGATGGGGTATGAGATCTCGTATCCTCTTTTGAAGACATGGGCAGTGAGCCATATGAATAACATCGGCAAACAACACAAAATTCTTTTTCCTTTCTTCTCATGACAGAAATTTAGAGTATAGTAGACATCAGCAAGAATGGCCGGAACAGGATTTTCACCTCTAAACTTGCGAGCAAAGAACACATCTATAGCTGCGAAGTCCACAAACTCATCAGCATTTGGAAATATGAGAATGCCATAAATGGTGAGAGCTAGCACATCAATGAAAGCTTCCCAGTCTTCAATTCCAGCTAAGTGGTGAAGGTGTTCCTCCAGGTACTTTCTTGAAAATCCATCGATCCCATTTCTGTTTTGTTTCTTCTCTTGCAAATCCTTCACATGAACTTTGAGGACATCGGCAATAGTATGCAAAGAAGGATAATGCCCCGAGTAGCGATATGGTTTCTCATATTTTTCCAAAGACAAACCCAGAATCTGCTCGAATTCTTCCAAAGTAGGTGCTAATTGGAAATCTCGAAAGGTGAAGCATCTCAGAGGTGGGTCGTAAAACTGAGTAACCGCAGTGATCGCATCTACTTGCACATCAACTTCCAGTAGATCTAGAATTTCCCCATATTTTCTAACAAGAGTTAAACATTGTGTCTTCTTCAATATTCGACCTAAGACCTTCAAACTTTCAGTGTCAGGCTTCCTTGCTTTCAGTTGCAAAGTCTTTTTCAATACGCGTGGTGCTACCTCATCGCGATGTGATCCCGTACTATCATCCATCAATAATACTCACAATCAAACTTTGGAACTCAAAGTTTCTCTAACAAAATTCCCTGGAGGGGTTAAGGTAGACAATATGAGATGTTAAAAATGCTAAATGGTGCAAGATGAAAAAAATAAAAAAAAAATAAATAAAAAAAATAAATAAAATCCTTTTTTATAATGAAAGGTATGCGTATGCCTAAAATACTCCACTATGCAAGATGCATGAATGTTTGGAAGATAAATTTATGGAACGATGATTTTGAAATAATGCAAATATGCGAAAATGGAAGTAAGAAGTGAAAAGGAAATACGCTCCCCTTGTGTCTTATATTGATTCATAGGTCATTCTATGACGTGAATACTTTCGTTGGGGTAGTTTTATAACTCTATGTATTTTGGCTACTAGAGCTAAGATCCCATTTCGAAGGAGAATAGCCAAATAGGATGTACATCCAAAATGACTATAATTCCGAAAGAGTCACACTCTAGCCGAGATTTTCGTGATAACCAAACAGGATGTACATCCAAAATGGCTACCACTACACAACCTCTCTCCTATCTTAAGTTGCACTCAGACCCGGGTATAGGGCCCCACTCGTACGTGTGTGATAAATGTATAAGTGGCGTGTGTGAAAGAGCATACAACCCTTCATATAAACCCTAGTCTACCCAATCTGCAAAACAATTGAGAGCAAGCACATAATAACATAAAAAGTCCTCCATTCTAAAGTTGAAGCCAATAATCACATCTTTCGCATAAAAAAAAAAAAAAAAAAAAAATTAAAGAGAGAGAAAATAAATAAATAAAAATAAAGCAAAATAACAGACTAAAGGGAAGCAAAGCAAATATATAAATCAATTTGCACAATTAATTAAAACAGGCTTGACTCTCTAACGTCCCCAGTGGAGTCGCCATCTGTAACGACCCGAAATTGAAAAAATTAAAACAATGGAGTCGCCACCAATTTTATTTACTTTGGAAAAATTGGAAAACCTTTATTTTCAAACTAGTCTTAAAAATTATAAATCGAAGGTTCGGGAGTCTAATTATGCGCAAGGAAGGGTGGAAACTTAATCCCACTGCACCCTTGACACATCCGTTTAAAAACGGTTACCTTGAATTAATTGTGCGAATTATTAATAGCTTTTAAAATTGTTTGCTTTATCCCTTAAAAATAAATATGATTGTTTAGGGAGTAGAAAGACTAAATATTAAAATTTTATTTTAGCTTGACGCAAAAGAGTTTCGCTCCGACGTATCCTCCGGTACAGTGAGGAATTCAAAGCTACGTCGTTCTTTATAAAAAATTTGTACATTTACTGATTTTAATTTTGAAAAATTCATTTGATTATATTCGGTGTTCCCGGATTATCAGGTTGTCCCAACCAAAATGATCCAAGCAAGATGTAGGACTAACAAGTTATCTCGACTAAGCTAATTCTTTTATTCAAAATCAAGAATCTTTGATATTATTCTTTAATTAATAAATAATTGTAAAAATTCATTGTGATTTTAACCAATTTATTTTTTTAGGGAAAATTTGGATTATCAAATTATCGTAGCCAAGATAACCTGACACAAATTTTACAAGATTAACAAGTTGTCACGACTCAGCTAACCTTTATTGTGTTTTGATTTATTTGTTTATTATTACTAAAATATTTTAAAATCATCGGGCTGTCACAGTCGAAATGATTCTATAATTAACAGGATTAACAAGCTGTTACAACTCAGCTAATCCTTCTTTTCACTACAAATACATCTCGTGATTTGTTTTCGTGATCGATTACATGATTGATAATTAAATAATAATAAAATTATAAATCAGATTGCCTAATCGCATAAAACTTTATAAAGATAAACATTAAACAACAAATTTTTTAGAATAAAAGAAAAAAAACGATAATTACCCAGCCAAATGTTCATCAATGATACTAAAATTCAATTAAAGGTTACGCAACATATTCACCATGTTATAGACAAAATAAATAACGAAGACCAAATACTATGCTGCCATCGTTATTATGATATAAAAAGGAAAAGTGAATTGAGAAATGGCAACATTATTCCAAGGAAGTGTAGGGGCATAGACCTAGAAAGGCTGAAGTTTTACTAACCTATAAAATACTCATCTAATCTTTCATAAAAACCAAAAAGTGAATAGTGCGGCGTATATTTCTAAAAAAAATACTACATAACTAATCGACAGGTGTGCATAGTGAAAGTAATATCACATGACAGCGTTATTATCCCTTTTGGATGGACATTATTTTAATCATTCCTTTAGCACCTGATATTTTCATATTAATTAACTCTACCGTATATTATAAATGCTAGAATAAACACGAAGGACAACAACGACATCAGTATATGACCTTCATAAGGTAGAATAGACCAAAAGCACATACACCCATACTAATATACGGTTGGGATCAAAAGATGAACGGTTGGGATCAAAAGATGATAGACTAACAGCTATGTGATCCAAAAGATAATACTAACAGCTAAATGGTTCAGAAAATAGTAGACTAACAATGATATGGTTCAAAGAATAGTACCACGACTATATGTTTCAAAGGGTAATAGACTAACAGCTATAAAGTTCAAAGGATAATATTAACAGCTATATGATTCAGAAAATTGTATCAGTCAACAAGAGATACAGTAATGGTATTTTAACATAGTGCAACTCACAAGCCTTAAGTCGTATGAAGGTCGCACGATGGTGACAACAAGGTGATATGTGAGCTTTGAGCGATGAAGCACAACGATGGACGGTGGAGTAGACAGAGTCTAGGTGGCAGTGAACAACCTTAGAAACCCTCTATATGGACATTTGCAACGATTTTCTTTTATGACAGTAACAGCTAGACTTGCAGTGGTTGGTGACTGAGTGTAAAAAGAGCTATAGTGGTGCGATAGATGGCAACAGTAGAATTTACGGCAAAGCCTTTTTCTGTTCTGAGAGGGTACTATTTTTTTTAGTTAGTCTTCTCTTTTTCTTTTTTCATAACCTGAAGTCCGCTCACCAAAAAAAACTCCTTCCTTTAGACGAAAAAAAAACAACCCCCTCAATCATCGAAGTCCCCTTTATTTATATAGAATAAGCGTCCCTCCTCTTTTCTGGCCATCCTCCTATTATTCGATGGGTTGAGAGAGAACCTGGGTTCCTCCATAAACCCCCCGGTGGTCTCTTTAAAGTTGTCCTTCATGATCTTTTCAATCTCTGCCAAATTTTAGCTCTTCCTCCCGTGCCAATCTTGGTGGTCTCTCAGAATTCCATTTTTGTATATTGCTTCTTCTACCCAACAAATCAATCTCTGACTTTTTCCATTTTCATCCTCTGCTTTGGCTTCTCCCTTCTCCCCAATCTCTGCAAAATTCCATGCTTCCTTGCGTGAGATAGTGTCATGACAGAAACCTTCCTTTGAGCCGTGTGCCAGGTTGCGTGTCTGCACAAGCAACATCCACTTGACAGCTAGTCTTGAAAATGAAAGATTGGAGGTACACACGATGCAGAGGCCATTTTGTCCATTGATATGTATTGGGTTGGTTTCATTTGTCTCTTAGAAGAATATGGGCCAATTTTGGCCTTTATATCATGGATCAACCCATGATATGGATTAATGGATTGAGTTGTGGTTGAAAGATAGATTTTTTTATTATATATATATTTATTACTGTTTTATTTTATTTTATTTGGGACAAAATAGGGTGTTCACATTTCTTAGTAAAAATGTTACGCGATTTTCCATTTTCTTACACTTTTCATTTACGTCACATTTCTTGCTATACTGAATTGTAAGGTAAGGTAGATGCTTTTCTTCAATGTTATAAAAACCGGACCGACCCGGCCGGGTCGACCCGAAAATTGGTAAACCGATCATATAATCGGTTCGGTTTTCATATTAGACTGGCAATGTTACAGAACTAGTGTGACTCGGTGCGATCCGACCGGTTTTCGTAAAAACCGGTGACCCGACCTGGTCTATCAAAAAAAAAACTAATTTATTTTCATAAATTATTGTCTTCTTTCTTTTTACTCTCAAACACAAATGATTTGTTTTCTTTTAAAATATTTAAGTGATTTGTAGCTTATTAACTTACATAGATTGTGTACCTACAACACTGATATTATCTTGATTATGCAATATGCAGAGAATTTTGATTTGATTTATAGTAGAGATGTCATTTACTGAACCTAAAACACTAGTATCACAAATGTTATATGTTTGATTGATCTTTTGTTGGACAATGATATTTAATTTATTATTTTCATATTAAAATATTTGAAATTGGTATATTTTTTTACAATTATTTAAGTATATTTATAGTTTTTTTAATATAAATTGTAGATTTACATATACTTACCGGGTCATGCGGTTGAACCAGTGACCCAGTACATCGACTGAATCAATAACCGAGCCGGGTTTAATAAAATTGCTTTTCTCTAATTGTAGACAATTTCTCAACTATAATATTATTCTTGTCCTTAATTTGTTACACTTTCAATTTGCATTTTTTTAAGAGAAAAAAGGAGAGAAAATAATTTCCTCCTTTTCTCTTTCTTTGTTTTTCTATAATAAAAAATAAGTAAGAAAGGAATGAGCCAATATCAAGGATAACATTTTTTTTTTAAATATTAACTTATAGCCTTGGAAAACTTTTATAATAAAAAATTGTTGCTGCCTTTTATAAACTAAATACCAATATAAAAGGTTTACAAAAAAAAAAAAAAAATACCAATATAAAAGAAACAATGCTATTATACAATGTCAACACTCACAGTTGTACACATGCACATTTCTTCAACTATGAACGAAGATATTAAATATAATCTTCATCTTTATATCACATTTGTTCGTTAAAGTTTTCTATTAGTAAATATTTAATGTCATCACAAAAATATGAAAATCGATTAAGAAAAAACCGATAGTTTGTGAGATTAAATTGAACCAATTGAAAAGTTAATTAATAGAACTTAAAGATTTTTGTCAAGTTTAATGGTAAGTCTTGATTTATAGTTTTATAGAGTTAAATGTGAAGATACATAAATTGCAGTATCAGAATTCGGAAGCAAATTACACACAATATTATATTTTTATCCCCCTCCCGCAAAAAAATAAATAAATAATAAATAAATAAAAAAGAGAATAATAATAATAATTACACATAAAATAAATTTAAAAGGAATCATTAAAATTTAACTAAAAAATAATTAGGACTAATTTGATTAGGACGTGCACCTCACGTTCAGGACATATTCAACTATTCCACGTAAGGGACTGGCTAATTTGTTTTCTTCACTTGCTGTAGTTTTGTTGGAAAATTGCGCATGCAAATCCAAAAGACTTATGCAAAAGAAGAACATTGAAGTCGCTAATTCTAGGCTTTTTCTTCTATTTTTTAGGCAACAAAAAGGCATAAACATAGGAATCTTGTCGGTGTTTAAAAGTGAAAGACCAAGTTGGCGTCAATTGTGGTTCATTTTGTGTACTTATTTGATTGCCTACTCAGAATGAAGAAAATGTGTTAACTAAGAATACAAGCTAGTTCTTTGAATTGGTCTTGGTGTGAATATTTCATGACAAGATGATATATTGTACAAATTGACTTGGAAAAGCTTATACCTCTATGAATCAAATTTTTTATTTGTAAGCATCTTTGACTTTATTTCATTGACAGTCTTCTTAGGTTAGGAAATAGCAGGAATCTATATAATCCTCATCATTGATAAAATTCAATCTACAACCTTACTTTCCATTTTCCCCTAGCTAGAATATTTCCTGTTAATTAGAAAATCTTATGGTAGTACTCCATCATCCTCATTCTTGAAGACAGCTTTCTAAGCTATTATAATACCTTCTATGTGAATTGACTTTTAACTATTCTTTAAAATTGTTCCAATTATATGAGGATGCAATTAATCAACATTATTTCTCAACTTGTGCATCCCCCACCCAATCAGAGTTGACTTACTAATTGTACCCAAATCACTCTAGCTGTTAACGAATTTTTTAAATTTCTTAGTTAATACTACAACTTGCGTATTAGTCAATGAAATTTGAGATCAATATATCGTACAGACATTCCTTTATCTTGAACATGACGTCCCCCTCCCCCCAACGCATACGTACAGGTAGAGGTGTTCGCGGTCTGGATTGGATCGGTTTTGGAAGCAAAAATCATCCGATCCAATCTCTTCGGTTTGATCATATAATCATCCATTCGGTTTGGATTTTTTTTCAAATCCGATCCGATCCAATTTTTTTCGGTTTGGATTGGATCGGTTTTCGATTTTTTGAAAATCCTAAAATTTATTTCATGATTATTGTGCAAATAACATCTTTTGTATATATTGTCTTTGTAAATTATTATTTTTTGAAATACAAAAACATTAGTAAACTATAATATAGTTTTTTTTTGGGATAATTAGATATGAAGCTCTACAAAGATAAAATTTTGTTGATGAGATGAGATTAGATTTTTTCTTGGGTTTAGTTAATGGGTCTTGGGTTTAGAAATTTTTAGGTTATGATTAGGGAAAGACCCAAGTAGGTAGAGGGGAATTAATATATTGGATCGGTTTGGATTGGATCGGTTTTCATCAACCCATCCAAAAATCGATCCAATCCAATTAAAATTTGTGATTTTTTTTCGGTTTTCGATTTTTCGATTTTTGATTTATTCGGTTTTCGATTTTTCGGTTCGGTTACCGCGGTTTGAATCGGTTTGGATCGGTTGATGAACACCCCTACGTACAGGAATGATAAACAAATTAAGAGCTTTTGATTCGACTCGTGAAAACCTGAGTTTATATGTTTAAAATTGGTTGTTAAAATCAGGTTTGGACTTGTATAAAAGCTCGTTTAATAAAAATGCCTCAAGTTCCAATTTAAAAGCCCGGCCTTAGAGTCTTTCAGGTTATCCTAGTATATTAATTTTTTTATTTTATATTTTTATACTACTTGTAATAACTTTTTCTCTCCTCAATCTATTTCACCCCATTTTTTTTTGGTTAAACAGATTTTTTGAATGATTTTATTTTGTATTATACTGTTTAGATATACATTGAATTTATGAATATTTATGAAATCATAATGCTGTTGATTATATTTTCTGTTTGAATAAATTTTTATTGTCTTTTTTTTTTAAACAGGTCAATAACACGTTTAAACACAGACTTAACCTTTTAATATCAAAGCTTAATTCGACTCAGCCTGTTAATACCCATGCACACACAAATTTTAAACACATTGCGTGCATATCTTTTTGAATTTCTCTTGTCCTGAATTTCATGCTTATGATGGATAAAAGCAAACTCTGAAAAAGTAAATCGGAATAACTTTATGTTATGGTTGAAGTAAGAAGTATACCTGAGATCAGTGATTGAAGAGTTTATACAATGTTAGAGGTTTGAATATGCAGAAAAGTACTTACAATTATCAGTAACTTTATCATCGCAAACAAGAAATAGTTTCATACTCAAAAGATGTAGAAAAACAATGTAAGATTAAAAAAGGAAAAGGAACATCACGCTTGTGATGGATTTAACAGCTAATTACCCTATTTTAGTTAATTTTTGAAAAAGACAGTTATGTTTGAATAAGCAAAAGTTTTATTTTATTACCTAAGAAATACTTAGATGTGCTTTCTCCAAATTCTAGTCTTTGTAACATCCCGGGCGCTGACGAGGGCGGGGAGTGATCGCTGGTGCGAAAAGGCATGGACAAGGAGCGGCTCCTGGCAGGCTTCTAGGGACGGGGTACATGAATGAATCGAATCCACACCTGAAAGAAAGGGATTCCAGAGACTGTGCTGGTATGGGACGGTATAGTTGGGAATGACTTATAAGAATTAATTGGTACTACCTATACTAACAAGATGCATCTACTTTTCGGTAGCCCGGAACGGAAGAACTCCATAGTTGAGCGTGCTTGACTTGGGGCAATTTTGGGATGGGTGATCTCCTGGAAAGTTTTCCCGGGAAGTGTGCAAGTGAGGACAAAGCATGCTGAAAAGTCTCGTGTTAGTGTGTGGGGACAGTCGTTAATCCTTGCAAGTTGCCGGGCGTTACAAGTGGTATCAGAGCCAGGCCTCTCATCCAGTAAAGTGTGGTTTGAGGACGAACCAGGCGGAAGCTGGTGGGCATGTAACATCCCGGGCGCTGACGAGGGCGGGGAGTGATCGCCGGTGCGAAAGGGCATGGACAAGGAGCGGCTCCTGGCAGGCTTCTAGGGACGGGGGTACATGAATGAATCGAATGAAAGAAAGGGATTCCAGAGACTGTGCTGGTACGAGACGGTATAGTTGGGAATGACTTATAAGAATTAATTGGTACTACCTATACTAACAAGATGCATCTACTTTTCGGTAGCCCGGAACGGAAGAACTCCATAGTTGAGCGTGCTTGACTTGAGGCAATTCTGGGATGGGTGACCTCCTGTAAAGTTTTCCCGGGAAGTGTGCAAGTGAGGACAAAACACATTGAAAAGTCTCATGTTAATGTGTGGGGACAGTCGTTAATCCTTACAAGTTGCCGGACGTTATAGTCTTCAAGGCCAAAGGGCATTTTTTCAATGGACCGATAGAAATAGAAACCAAATGTTTTTCGTGGAAAGTATCCAACTCTACTAATCTGTCTAATCTATATTATAGGTAACCTCGGTTACTTTGACTCAACTAAACTACTATGTCTAAGTGCAGTACACCAGCGCGTTGTACCTTGACATAACCCTCTAAAAAGCCTATGCTCTGCCGTGTTATGAAAGCATGACAAATATAAGCAATATATATATACGAGATAAGATCTGTTTACAAATTTGTTTTGTAAATTACACTAAGTACAACCTGTTGTACACTACATGATTAAAGTGTGACCGGTCTGTCGCACTTAGTGTAGTTTGTAAACAAAAAAGTTTGTAAATATAACCTGTCCCAAATTTTAAGGGGTTATATTTACGATCAATTTATACTTATCACTCTTATTATTTCTTTGGTTACTGTTAGTTTAATTTTAAATTAATAGCAGTTATTTTTTTTTTTTTTCAATTGTTGATTTTAAATTGATCCAATAATAACAAAACTAATAATAATAATAATAAGTCTAAAATAATAATAAGTATAATATTTCCTTAAACATTAGTGCATTTATACTGTAAACACTATAACTTAATATATGTGCCCTGTTCAATATTAAATGTTAAGTACTGAGTCGTGAGATCATGCTGAGAGTATCAATTTTTAAAAAATATCTCTTTGTAAGTCAATTGAATGGAGTGTCTGAGAAATGATTTAAACACAGCAAGTACCAAAGAGTTTCTGAACCAAGAATTACTCCTACAAAATAATGTCTTTTTTTTTTTTTGTAACAACTAAATAATGTCTTTTTGAATAAAGCAAAGTTCCTAAATCACCAGGAAAATTGACTACTTTGCCAGGTAAGTTACTGCAGAATACAACTTTAGCATTATAAATAATTATAGCACCTATCTTTGTCACCCTAAGCAAAATATGATACAGCAAACAATGATGGGAATGTTACTGCATTTTCTTTTTGTATTGCTTGGGGTCCTTACTATTGTGGTTCTGGTTCAAGCTCAGGATCAATCAGGTTTGGTTATCAAAACTTAAAGATTTACATAATTATGTATTCAAAAAGAATATAGCTGATGTTTTCTTTACCTCTATCTCTCAGGATTCATTAGCATAGATTGCGGGCTACCTGAAAATTCAAGCTATACTGAGAAGAACACAGGCATATATTACATTTCAGATGCTAAATTCATTGATAGTGGTGTAAGTAAGAGTATATCACCAGCATTGCAAGGTACTCATCAACAGCAGCTAGCTTATGTGAGGAGCTTTCCTAGTGGGGTGAGAAACTGTTACAGAATAAATGTAACCAGTGGTACTAAATATTTAATCCGAGGTAGTTTCTATTATGGAAACTATGATGATCTGAATCAGGTCCCAGAATTTAGTCTTCATCTAGGAGCTAATTTATGGGACACAGTGACATTTCCCAATGCATCACTCTCCTCAATCAGGGAGATCATTTACTCTCCACCACTAGATTATATTCATGTGTGTCTGGTTAACACAGGCAATGGGACACCATTCATTTCTGCTATAGAATTGAGGACTTTGAAAAATGATACTTATGACACTAACTCAGCTGCATCATTGGAACGCTTCCTAAGATTGAATTTAGGTTCCATCACCGACTTGGAATACAGGTGAGTCCATTGTTTTGTGTCTGACTAGATCATTTACATTATGTGCCAACTGCATATAAAACTAGCAGTTTTAAGTATTTGAGAGAGTTGGTTCTTGATATGTTATTAGAGTATTTTTGACCAAGTGGTCCAAAGTTCGATCCTTATTGTTTTCATCCTAATTTGTATATTGTACACGTTTCAAGTTTAAAGAGCTCTTACATGAAAAGATATGTTAGAGATATAATATAAAACCATTCACGTGTATTCATCTAAATATATCAAATACTGATAAAAAGAAAATTGCGGTATACAGGTACAAAGATGATGTTTATGATCGCATGTGGGCACCTTTTACATTCCAAAAGACTACACTATTAAGCACCTCACTGAGCCCTAAGGAACTATCTCAGAATGATTATGAAACACCAGCAGTTGTCATGAGCACTGCCATTACTCCAGATAATGCCAGTGCTCCTCTTAAGTTCTATTGGGATCCGAATAATGTAAATGACCAATACTACATCTACATGCACTTTAATGAGGTTGAAAAGCTGGCAGCAAATGAAACTAGAGCATTCAATATCACCATGAATGGCAAGTTTTTTTATGGACCTGTGGTACCTGCATACCAGACCACAAATACCATATATAGTATATCAGCTTTGGCTGGAGCCACTAGGTATGAATTTTCTCTTTTTCAGACAGAGACTTCTACTCTTCCACCCATCATCAATGCCCTTGAGATTTATATAGTAAAAGATTTCTCACAATCAGAAACTGAACAAGATGATGGTAATCTCTTTATCTGAACACATGCTGCTTGTTAGTGTCATTTGTGGTTTTAAACTATGTACAAATTGGCATGAAATTCTTTTGAACTATTTTTTAATATCAAATACTAGTTGATGCTATAACAAACATCAAGAATACTTATGGGGTGGCCAGTAATTGGCAAGGAGATCCATGCACTCCAGTAGGATACATGTGGGAAGGTCTAAACTGTAGTTTTGATGGCAATAACCCCCCAAGAATCACATCCTTGTAAGTTTACCATTCATAAAATAAATAATGCATAAATTCATAAACTTTAACCATCAACTGATGATATATTTGGGAATGCAACCAGGAATTTGTCTTCAAATGGACTGACCGGGCAGATAGCATCTTCTATTTCCAAGCTCACTGTGTTACAGTACTTGTGAGTTCCTCATCATGTCATTAGGTTAATAATTTTTTTTTATTTCCTACTCTTGGAGAATCAGAATTGTAATGCAGCATTTGAATTGCTCCTTTCAGGGATTTATCAAACAATAGCTTAAGCGGGCCAGTGCCTGATTTTCTGACACAACTGCAGTCACTAAAAGTCTTGTAAGTTTACCCCAATGTAATTTCCTTGGTTACAAAAGAAAAAAGGGTGTCATATTTGTCCTGGTTTTTGCAGAAACTTGGAGAATAACAACCTTACAGGTTTTGTTCCAACTGGACTCCTTGACAGATCAAATAAAGGTTCACTATCATTGAGGTATGCCTCATAATAAAGCTATGAATCCACAATACATTTAATATTCAAGATGATGGTAACTTAATTTCTTATCATACATACCATTATATATAGTGACAACTGTTAGTTATAGTGTTAAATTTTTTTTCCTTATCTTTTATGCATGCAGCGTGGAACTCAAATTCATATTAGACATAATGAATTTTTCTTCACTGTTTTTTTTCTTTCAAAAATTATTTTCTTAGAAACTTGAAAACAAGAATTATCAGCAAAAGGTATTAATAGCTGGAAATGAAAATGTGATGGTAAAATGCAATTATTGATCTGACTTTATTCTCGTCTGAATGGTGCTAGCGTGGGGCAAAATCCAAATCTATGTGACTCTGCTTCATGCAATCAACAAACAGATGATAAAAAGAAGAAGAAGAAAAATAATATAGTTATTCCTGTAGTAGCATCAGTTGCTGGGATTTTGGTGCTTATAGTAATTGCAGCAGCAGCTATCATTTGTGGCCTTAAAAAGAGAAAACCACGAGGTAAAGCTGTTGCTAACAACCATTTACAATCTTTTTTTTTTGGTTAAATACACACATATTGTGATTTCATTATAATTTTTAAACAACTAAAATGTTTTTCCACCAAATTAGCTGCTGTGAATATTCATGTTGAGCCCAATACTCCAAATGGGTCACAATTGGAATCCAAGAAAAGACAATATACATTCAATGATCTTGTTAAGATCACCAACAACTTTGAAAGAGTTCTTGGAAGAGGTGGATTTGGAACAGTTTATCATGGCTTTATTGATGACACTGAAGTAGCTGTCAAGATCCTTTCCCCATCAGCAGTACGAGGATATCAACAATTTGTATCCGAGGCAAGTGGCCATTACCTGCACAAAGTTTCTGTCTTAGCTCAACCAAAATTGTGGTTGTTATGACATAAAAGTGGCCTTTGAATTGCAGGTTAAACTTCTAATGAGAGTTCATCACAGAAACCTGACTTCTCTTATTGGATATTGCAATGAAGAAACCAATATAGGGCTCATCTATGAATATATGCCAAATGGAAACTTGTATGAACTTCTTTCAGGTATGTATGTTCACAACCTTATTATTTATTATTTTCAATGAGATTCAATCAACTTACCCCAAAAGCCTTAAAAAGTACTAAATGTTGATTTGATTGTACAGGAAAAAATAGCAGGCCAAAGTTCTTGACATGGGAGGACAGACTCAGAATAGCAGTGGATTCAGCCCAAGGTTAGAAAGGGAACTAAATATGTAAATTTCTCCTTCAATCTTTTGATTCTTCTCATCTATTAATGTTAAGAATTTGATATCAGGACTGGAATATTTACATAACGGTTGCACACCACCTATAATCCACAGAGATGTGAAAAGTACAAACATTTTATTAAATGAAAATTTCCATGCAAAATTGGCTGATTTTGGACTATCCAAAAGCTTTCCCACTGATGGGGGCACACATATGTCCACTGTTGTTGCTGGAACTCCTGGTTATCTGGATCCTGAGTAAGTGCTTCAAATTATAATATATGGTTATGCATCACTTTCTTGGAACTAAACTGCATAGTCTTCCTTGAAGGTATGGCATATCAAACAGGTTGACAGAAAAAAGTGATGTTTACAGCTTTGGAGTTGTTCTATTGGAGATAATCACAAGTGAACCAGCTATAATAAAAATGAATGAGAATGAGAAGACTCACATAAGTCTGTGGGTTAGCTCCATGGTTTCTAAAGGAGATATAAAACATATTGTTGACTCAAGATTACAAGAAGATTTTGACACTAGCTCTGCCTGGAAAGCTGTTGAAATAGGAATAGCTTGTGTGTCCACTAATCCTGCTAAAAGGCCAAACATGAGTGATGTAGTGACCGAGCTAAAGGACTGTTTGGCCACAGAATTAGGTCGAAGAAATACTGGTCGTGACACTGAAAACAAAGATTCAATTGATTTGGTCACTATGACTACTGAACTTGGTCCCCTAGCTAGGTAGTACGTGCTTGATGCTAAGAACAATATTTCTGTAAACTGTGGTGTGTTTCAATTTCTGTTTCATGTAACTGAATTTACTGCAGTCCTGCATGTCAGTTCTTGCAGTTTGTTGATTTAATGCGCTGGTTTTTCTTCTGGTGTCTTGTAAATTGCACCAAGCAACTGTACTATAATCATAAATAAATCAGTTTATATGCTTTGCATCTTTTTTCTTTCACTTTCTCATAGTCATGAGTATATAATAAGAATATTCATGTGTGTTAATGTAATATATCCATTTCATGATATAGATAATGGTTATGAGCTTGCGGCAAAGCAATGAGACACCTCATTTGTAAATTGACAAAAAAGAAAATATGAACGTCTACCTCTTAGACTATACACTATACAGTGAATAAACAAGACAGACTCTTCATACACACTCAATTTGGACACAGTCGAATAGTAAATTAGCATTCGGCTTTTTCTAAATATTTTTGGGTGATCAAACGGATCAACGGTCCAAACTGCACAAGAGCTATAATAGCCCTAGTTTAATTAATTAGTAAATTACATGTAAGTGAGTAATTAAACATATATTAGCGAATAAATTTAAGTATAAGGCCTAATTAAGTGAATTGAGGTCACTTTTGAGGTAAAAAGTGCTGTCAGTGAAAATTATGGGGTAAAAATGTGCGTAGGTGTTGCGTAAAATCGGCAAGTGCACCGATCGTACCAAGTAATAATAAAAGTGAGTAAGATATCGTCCCACGAGGATTGAGGCACCAAATCTAATTTTAACTAGCCCTTTCTTAATTGGATGAACAAAAGAGGTTTTTATAGTAATTGTAACGTGACAATTGTGAACCGTTCAATATTTCGTGAACAATTCAGAGAGAAATTTGAAGAAATTAAAATCAAAGATTGAGAATTGAGAAAAATATTAAAAGAAAAACTATTGCAGTAAAGGACGCCAACACCTTTCTGATCCCCACCTTGTAATAATGATTAATATTTATATTTAATTACCCAATTGACCAAATAATTCACCATCTATAATTAATGAGTTAAGCCCTAATCCCTTAGTGATCATCTTAACCTTATTAACCCTATTAGAATCCTAATCCCTTAGAAATCCCTTTTCAAGTTAATCTTTAAGCCCAGTGAATTTTCCACATTGCAGTTCATGTAGCCTATCCCTAGTGCATACATGAACAATTATCTTACCCTTTGTCAGGAATTAGAATCCCAATATCCCTATTGTGAACCCTAACCCTCGCAATCCTAATAGAGTCGCGAATTCTAAAAGAATTATGGAATGAAAAAAACAGAGTAAAATAAATTCAATTGACTAATTAACCATAAACTTAACCAAAATACAAGGGGTTCACATCAAGGGTTGTGACCCTTACCACAATATAAAAAGACTAGCCAGACATAATCATGTCTGACAGTTTAAAATAAAAAGAATTCATAAAAACAAAAAGAAAAAGAAGATGAATGATCTTCAGCGTGAGCCTCCAAAAATTCTCTCCAGCCCCCAAGATGATGTTGTTTTAGAGTTTCTGCTTCCTTTATATAGCCAGCTACTCAATCAGGTCATAATCCTTGAATTAATTCTGATTAAATTTCTATTTTTCTCATAATTCCACCAATCAATCAGGTCATAATCCTCTCATTAATTTGATTAAATTTCACTTTTAATCAAACTCCACAAATCAAGGAATGCATTCATGACGCCCGCGCGATCAGTGCCAAATTCGCGACTCCACAAATCAAGGACTGCATTCATGACGCCTGCGCGATCAGCGCCAAATCCGTGCGGATCGTGCCATTTTTTGCGCGAGACTATGCAATTTTAACTTCTCTTTCACTTCTTTTTGGTGTTTCCTGCTATCAAAATGCATAAATTGAGTGAGAGAATGATTGAGAAGGAATAATCAATATTTCTTGCATTTATGAGCTTATTTTCACACATTTATGATTAATTCCTTGCTTCTTTTACTTAGAAATCTCCATATGTTAGACGCATATCAGTAGAAAGTACCTAAAATAAAATTGAAAATATTCCTAGAAAAATATTCCAGACCTATGGATAAAGTTTGAAAGAGAACGGAGTTGAGTAGATAGATGAGCTTATATCCGGTTAAAGTCACTTAACCTATGTTAAGTGACCAAAGCTAATGAAAACACATTCATTCCTCCTCCTTCCCGTCGACAACAGAGAATGAAAGGGAAAAGAGACCATTGGAGAGCAAACCCTAGTTCCATCATCTCTCAACTATTTTGAGTGATTCAAAAGCCTAAACCACTTAGACTCTTCCTCTCATCCTTAATCCTAGCTTGGTTTTGAGTGGGGAGCATTGTGGTGTGAGATTTCTCTCCCCAAAATTTCGCCCCCTTTGAAGATTGAAGGGGTTTGGGAGCATTTCACTCCTTGGAAGTTTTAGGAACAATCATTCCTTGGATAAGCAACTATTTGTGGTAAGTTTCCACTCCTTAAACTTGGTTTTCATGGAGTTTGAAAGGATGGAGGAAGATGATGAATAGTGTCATTGTGAGTAATATGAGTTTGGGTTTGATTTAAGCTTAAGCCCTTTGTAAAAGTTGTTGTAGATGATAAAAAAACGGTAGAAATGGATTTAGATTGTCATTTGGTTGTTGTTCAATGTATTAGAAATTTCATGCTTGGGGTTTGTGAGTTTTCTAGCATTTTGAGTAAATTGTAAATTGGATGGTTGATTGTGTCCTTGTGTTGCTAGGATTGAGGCAAGTGGACCAACTTTGAGTGACCATTCATTGGAGCAAGCTATGGAGCTTGATTAGCCTATTTGGATAGGTAAGCTCATGCCAATTTGTGGTGTAGAGTTGTTGTTTTGTTGATGAATAAGTGGATATTCATTAACTTGTATTGATTGATTGTGTGACACCTTGGTGTAGGTGTGTATTTTGCAAATTGTAGCTTGAATTCAAAGTTGATTGGTTGCAAAACTTGTTGGTGAGCAAAGGTTGAATTGGAGCTTTGAGGTAAGCCTTTGGACCTTGGGTGTTAATCCCTTTATTGTTCCACCAAGCCCGGAATGGGTAATGGTTATTGATAGTGTATGTAAATGCAATAAAGTAGTTTAATGCTTTGTTATATGTATGTGTATTGTAACATCCCCGTCTCGAGCCGATTCAATTAACATACATATGATACAAACAGAAACAGCGGAAGACTTAACTTACGAAAATATGAGCTAACTTTTTCTTTTTTTAGTTTAACTTTTATTTGGCGGAGACGAAAATCAGAAAGAGTAACCTCTGTAAATTGGACAACTGGAGATTTTCCAATCCCACTCACAAGAGTTCCTGATAGACAGTTTATACAGCATATCAATTCAGAGGTACCAGACATCCAACTATAATCAGATACCCATCCATGGGCGCATGCATAATATGGCTCCGTGCCACTATACCTAATCAGCATGCAATCCAACACATAATCATAAACTGAATAATACATCATCATATAACGTGCCTGAATACCCAAATGTACATGCATCAAACTGAAGGACATGTACAAGACATATACAGGCCATATACAAGGTGAGAGATCAAACATCATGATCCCAAAATAACTTAAAATACGAAATACACTAATACACTCCAAAAAGGGTAGTAGCCTACAGCCACTCAAAATCCAATTTGTCAACTGCCTCAGCCACGTGTCGCGTCCCTGCCTAATGAGGACTCACCGGGAATTTGGGCACCTGAAAATATATCCCCAAAGAGGGGTGAGATTTACAAATCTCCATAAGCTCCAGGTTTATAGAGAATTCTCCATACCCCTGGCTCACTCCTGCATGAAAGTCAGATACAGAGTATACAAATGCATTTATAATAGATATCATAACAGAACAAAACATATTTCATATCATATCATATCAGAGGCGTGCGCCGTCATTCCCAAGGGAGGACCCCAAGCGGAAATCAACACACGTGTTCCCAATAGAACAAAGCATATATCCATATCATATCAAAGGTGTGCACCGTCATTCCCAAGGGAGGACCCCAAGCGAAAATCAACGCACGTGTTCCCAAGGGAGGACCCCAAGCGGAACCAGAACATGTCAGAGGTGTACATCGTCAATCTCAGGGAAACCCCAAGAAGACATCAGTGTACCATACCATCAATACATAAATCATATCAGAACAAGTCATATCATGTTATCAAATAACTCTATATGAATGCATCTATACAAAGCATCTAAACAACAGTCATACAGTCCCACCATAGTTCACTAACCATGGTGGAGCACTCAAGCAGGAAAAGACTCCTTAAACATAGAGCTTACCTCTTGAAGCTTTTTTCAATACGCTTACTTGTGGCACAAGTTACTTATATATCTTCAAGAGATTCTGATCTTTTTTAGTCCTTAGGTACACATAGAGAGAGAATCCGAAATACAAATCAATAAAATGCCATCATGCCTAGATTTTCATAAGGTGTAACATCCCGAGCGTTGACGAGAGCGGGGAGTGATCGTCGGTGCAAAGAGGCACGGACAAGGAGCGGCTCCTGACAGGCTTCCAGCGGGGGTTACTTGCACGAATGAATCGAATCGACACCCGAAAGAGAGGGATCCCAAAGGCTGTGCAGGTATAAGACTGCACAGTTTGGGATAGCTTATAAGAATTAATTAGTACTACATATACTAACAAGATGCATCTGCTTTTTGGTAGCCCGGATCGGAAGAGCTCCACAGTTAAGCGTGCTTAACTTAGAGCAATTCTGGGATGGGTGACCTCATGGGAAGTTTTCCCGGGAAGTGTGCGAGTGAGGAAAAAGCACACTGAAAAGTCTCGTGTTAGTATGTGGGGATAGTCATTGATTCTTGAAGCGGTCGGGCGTTACAAGTGGTATCAGAGCAGGGCCTCTCTTCCAGTACGGTGTGGTTCGAGGACGAACCAGGCGAAAGCTGGTGGGCATGTAACATCCCGAGAGCTGACGAGGGCGGGGAGTGATCGCCGGTGCAAAGAGGCACGGACAATGAGCGGCTCCTGACAAGCTTCCAGCGGGGGTTACTTGCACGAATGAATCGAATCGACACCCGAAAGAGAGGGATCCCAAAGGCTGTGCAGGTATAAGACTGCACAGTTTGGGATAGCTTATAAGAATTAATTAGTACTACCTATACTAACAAGATGCATCTGCTTTTCGGTAGCCCGGATCGGAAGAGCTCCACAATTAAGCGTGCTTAACTTAGAGCAATTCTGGGATGGGTGACCTCCTGGGAAGTTTTCCCGGGAAGTGTACGAGTGAGGAAAAAGCACACTGAAAAGTCTCGTGTTAGTATGTGGGGATAGTCGTTGATTCTTGAAGCGGTCGGGCCTTACATAAGGCATACATTTTCTCTCTTATTTTGGTTTCTTTACATTTTTGCCAATCATATGTCAGTACACAAGTTCAAGACCATTTTATTATCGTTAATGTTCCCTAAATTAACTAAGTACTCACAAGGGAATTTCCAACCTATTTCAAGCCATTATTTTATCTATAAGGTCGTGGGTACACATAAAGGGAACTAATATTTCTTTCAACAAATTTTAAGTCATTACCATTCTTTAACTCGTCCATTTCATACCTTGGGAAACTACACATTTTATTAAAATAAAATGTAACAAAACTACCCCTAAACCTACTTCAATGGCCGAAATCCAAGGGGAGACCCCAAGGTTTTTCTCTTCTTTTTCATTTCATTCCTTCATTTAATTTAACAACTACACATACATAAGTGTATATCCATCAAGTTCCAATTTAATTTTGGAATATCAAGCCCCTCAAAAGACCCACAAGGCCGAAACATAGGGGTATGATCCTTAGGATTTTTTCCACTTTGGCATTCTCACTAATTCATCAATTTTCGCTCAATTCCAACACAATAAACCTTCTCAATACATAAGATAAATTTTTGCACAATAGACCCTAATTACTCCATGAAGGCCGAGGCATAGGGAAAGGAATACATGGGATTTTTTTCAACATACAAAAGCTTATTTTCCTATTCCTATCTCCAAAACATACACCATAAATCATCATTTCAAATTTTAAACTAGCCTATCTTCCACCCACACATGCTCATAATTTTTTCATGGCTCAAATCATCAAAATACTATCATGGAAGTAGGGTTTTATTACCTCCAATAGCTTGTACAAGGTCTAGGAAGCCATCTCCAAGCAAAGCTCCTCCCAAAATACAATTTCTCCTCCTTGATGAATAGTGACACGAAAATGGGGGGAGGAAGAACTCCTCGCACACTCAAATATAGCTCAAATTGATCGGTGGAATGGATTTATTGGGTGGTTTACAATTGATTTCATGTAGTGGACTTTGTGATTTGGAGGATTGATGATGGAGAAATCAAAGAAAACAAAATTGAAACTGTAAG
Source organism: Gastrolobium bilobum (assembly GCF_033153095.1). Classification (NCBI taxonomy): domain Eukaryota; kingdom Viridiplantae; phylum Streptophyta; class Magnoliopsida; order Fabales; family Fabaceae; genus Gastrolobium; species Gastrolobium bilobum. The sequence continues at coordinate 56,775 of NW_026896618.1, forward strand.
CCCCTTCCATGTGAGAATAGCCACGGGAACGACAGAGAAGAACGAAGAAAAGACACGCAGGAAAGAGAAATTTAAAAAGGAGTTACGGTTTTATAAAGTTAACTTATTTTAACTGGGTAAAGGTTTATCTATCTACACACATCCATTCATTACCAAACTTTACCTAATGGACTAGAATATTTTTATGCTAATATTTATAATTTTACTTTTTACTTTCGGGTAACTTTATTTACCCGCACTTTTACTCCTTAACTGTCATTTTAATTCCTTTTTCACCAAAGGTGACTTTATTTCTTTTACTTCTAATTATTCTTCGATATTAAATCCACAATTACTAGTAAGGGTTATTATATGTATGCTTTGGGTGTGGCATAGGATGGTGTTTCCCTATGTTTTGTATGTTGCATGACGATGCATAATTCATACTTGGTAGTTTAGCTGGCCAGTAGAACTATTTTGCATATGAGTATCCTTAGGACGACATGATAGCTCGAGGGATGTCTCCTGGAGATGTTTTTACATACTGCATGGATATGTATTTACTGCATTATTTACTAATTATTGCTATTATACTGTGAGTGAACTTTGGGGTGGAGAGATGCTCCAAGAACCCCTGGTTTACTGAGATGTATTTATATATCTCACCCTGTGTTGTGGGGACCCCCTTTCAGGTAAAGATGCTGCAGGAGCCTCTGTTGGCAAGTGGCCATACTTGGACTAATTGATACATGAAGATTTTGCATCATTTGGGATTATGCATGCCATTTTGTAGTTCCTATGTATAAGATTGATATTTGAAAGCCATTGGTTATATGTATGTAATGCTTTATTTTGATGGACTTAGCCTATGCTCATCTCCCTTGGTATATCTTTTGTTGATGGGAGCCAAAGATTTGATCATAATGTTTTGTATCTAAGTCCCATGATTATGTATTAGAGATACTTGAATATTGTACTCATTGTATATGTAACACCCCGTTCTAGAACCGGTTTGTTAACATCGCATTATGATATTAAGCGCAGTTACAATCACATGGGTTCAATTAAAATCCGGTTAAATTTTTCATTTTAAAACATGCCGAATTGATAATGCCCAATTGCGTGATCATAACCATATTACCTCGCGGAATCGGATAAACCAAGCTTAACATATCCAATACATAAAAATACATTCATGCATTTAACTTACAGTAATCATCATACACAAATATCTTCATTACTTACAATATTACATCATGTCTTAATCACAAATCTCATATACATGCCAAAGGACTTAGCTACAAAATGAACATGATCAAAGCAAGTAACCATGTATCAGATACCCATTACTACTACAATGATCATGCACTAAGTCCTCCAAAATACATCATATGACATCAAAATATACATATAGCAATGCTAAATGGCATGCAACTCAACATGTCCAGCTATCAGGTACAATCTACTCATGCTTCTTGCCTCGATCAACCTCACCTCTATCAGTACCTGAAATGATGCCCCACAACACGGGGTGAGATATACGAATATATCACAGTAAACCAGAGGTCCTTGGAGATCACTCCACCCTAAGGTTCACTTTGATGTACACATAATCATAATAGCTTAACACATTCTTATCCACAAGCATGACATGGACTTCCAAGAGAGATCCACTATGGGCTGTTTCTCTTAGGCTCTTACCACATGGAGATCCACATAGGGCTGTTTCCAAGGGAAGTCCTTTCCTCAATCTATTCCAAGAGAGATCCTCAAAGGGCTATTTCTCTTAGGCTCTTACCACATGGAGATCCACCTAGGGCTGTTTCCAAGGGAAGTCCTTTCCTCAATCTAGGAACCTCCAAGAGGGATCCACATAGGGCTGTTCCTCTTAGGCTCTAACCACATGGAGATCCACATAGGGCTGTTTCCAAGGGAAGTTCCTACCAATCATCCTCATCATAATACTATCACTCATAACCTCAATCACAATCCTCAACCCTTACCTCATTCATTATTGCTACTTCTATAACCATTCCTCAATTACTCTTAAACAATCAAACATCAACCAATAATCATCAATCAATCATAACATGTATCAATGCATGAATCAATGCATGAGCATACAATTACTATCATAATTACATATCACATCTCATAAACCATTTCTCCTCAATGGAGTATGGTGGAACACTCAATGGGATCAACCCCAAGGTCCAAAGGTTTACCTTGCTCTTGAGCTTTCCTCAATTGCACACAACCCCAAGGGTTGGTCACTCCACTTGGTCCTCTTGCCTCAATCCTATCAACACAAGGAATACAATCAAACAATGCTAACAATGCAAGGAAATCCATAGTTCCAAGCCTAGATTTCTCAAAACATCAAAGCATACTAAAATAACATTATATACTCATTTCTACCGATTAAATGTCATTCCTAGCATTTTTCACAACATACTCTAAGCTTCATTCTTCCTTGAACATAGCCAATCTACTCAACATTTCATAAAAACCCTAAAACACTATTCATTAAACCCTAACCATGAAATTTTCCAAGAAAACAAGGTTCAAGGGTTAGAATCTTACCACCAATGGTCACACAACCAAGGATTGATGGCACCTCAAGCTTCAATGAAGGTTGAAGCTCTCAAACACCTCAATTTCTCCAAAGGGCCGAATTTTTGAGGGGCAATATCTCACCACACAAAGCTCCCCACTAAGAACTAAGCTAGGATTAATGATGAGGGCGAGATTCTAAGTGATTTAGGCTTTTGAATCGCTCCAATCGGTTGAGAATAGCTCTCTCTCTCTTCCTCCCTTCCTTCTCCCTCCTTTCTCCTTCTTCTCCTTTCCCCTTCTTTTCTTTCTGTCGACGGTTTCTTGGGGGGGGGGGTTTGGGTTTCTTTCTTGTTTTATCACTTAACATAAGTTAAGTGGTAACATGTGGGTATTAGTTCATCTATCTATTCAACTCCATTAATTACCAAACTTTACCCAAAAGTCTGGAATATTATTCTAGGAATATTTTTATTTTTATTTTTATGTTTTGGGCATTTTCGCCAGTACCCATTTATACCCCTTAATTTCCACTGAGTACACTTTTTAACTCCAAAGTGACTCAAATTCATTTAATTAAGCCCTATACTTAATTTTACTCACTAAAACATGCTTAATTATTTAATTAAAATTAATCAATTAAATGCTTAAATTTAGGGTATTATAGTATATATGATTGAAGGGCATGGATACCAATTTGATAAATGTATGTCTTAGAAGTGTAAGGATGATGTCTTATAATGGTTATAAAGTGTCAATTAGGTGGAAGAAGGCCTATAGCTTGAGTATTAATGAAAAAAAATAAGGAAATCATGTCTTGTTGTCCATTTTTCATATCCTACATGATAGATTTGTCCCCTTGTGTCTTAATGGAAGTTATAGATCTTTTTCTTAGCTTTCCAACGAGACCAAAATTGTGTCAATCGGATAAGTATAGCTCAAGTTATGGGTAAAATATCAAAGTATGGTGAAATCTCCAGAACTGTGGCGCTCTGAGCGCCAAGTTGGCGCTATCGGCACCGTAGGTGTGAAACTGGCAGCAAGGTTGACGCTCACAGTGCGGGATTGGCGCTCTCAGCGCTGGACCCGTGTGAAATTCAACAGTTTTTCTTCAAAAATTCCTAACTTGAGCTACGGTGCTCCGATTTGAGCACGGTTTGAACCCACGCGTAGCTAACGAAGAATTCTATAACATATTAGAAGATGGGGACCATAAAAGTAGTATAGTAATTTCTTAAATAAATAAAGAGTGGATATGTTTAGTGTTTAATAACAATACAAATGAGTTTATAAGCCTTGTTGGTCTAAGGGGACTACTTGGCACACTAGGGTAGCAACATATAGTTTAAATAAAATTACGTTAGGTGTTCCACACATAGTTTAAGTTATGATTACAACTATTGGAATTTTTTTAATTACGGATTTGATTTTAAATATAAACGTTCACTAACGGAAAAAGGAAAAAGTTTATCCGTACTTTAATTCAATTGTTGTGATTGTAACTGCGCCTAATGCCATACGTGATGTTAACAAACCGACTCTAGAACGGGATGTTACATTTAATGGTATCAGAGCAATTTCTTAGGGAAACTTGTGGATTATTGTTATATCTGCTTGGTGTTTAATGCTTTATAGTTATTTTGGTACTCTTTATGATTATTGTATTTGTGATCACTGAGTGTTAGCCTGATCGACTCATTTCTTTGTGTAACATGTGTAGTGTCATGACAAGGAACCAGAATAACCTGGACCATCGAATGCCAATGCATAGCCAGATCCTGTTTTGGCTGCTTTAGTTCGGCCCCGAAGTGGTCGTGGGGCAACAGGTGGACAGTCTTATCCCATGGCTGAAACTTTGGCGGCCATGCAAAGGGAGTTGGCTGATAGTCGTTAGGCTAATGAAACATTGATGAAGACTAATGAAGATGCACGGACTGCTATGACCGCGATGATGAATGAGTTGAGGACCCTGAGGGGTGCTAGACCTAAGAACCGACAACCCACTCCTCCTCCTCATACTGCCACGCCTACTCCACCTATTCTCCATGAAGAGGGTGGAGCGGGTAACCATGATGGTGAGGCTAGTCACCATTATGGTAGTCATAGTCATCACATTGGGGTTCGTCAACCACATGTAGAGCACGTCGATGAACCCGAAGCCGAAGAAAGGCGATTGACGACTTTCAGAAAACATAAACCTCCTTCTTTTGATGGAGGCTATGACCCGTTGGTGGCGGCAAAATGACTCCAAGCTATGGAGAAGATCTTCAGGGTGATGAGATACCCCGATCCGCTGAAGTTGGTTTACTCGGTGTACATGCTTGAAGGCGAAGCCGAGGATTGGTGGACGAACACTGTGCAACCATTAGAGGCTGAAGGCCAGGAGATCACTTGGCGGTTATTTGAGACTTTGTTTTTGGATAACTACTTTCCTAGGGAGGCTAAGGAAAAGAAGCAGAATGAGTATAATGATTTGAAGTAGGGGACGATGACCATTGACCAATATTTTGCCAAGTTCAATGAATTGGTGAAATATGCTAACTATGGGAGAGCTTTACCTACTCCGGCCGAGATGACCTCTAAGTTTCAATGGGGTCTGAATGAGAAAATATCTCGGAAGATGTCTAATTGCGACATCCGTGAGTTTAGCAGGTTTGTGAACCAATTCCGGAAAGTAGAAGAAGTGTATAATGTGACTAAGACCAAGAAGCCTTATGAGGCACATGCATCAATGGGGTGGAGAGATGCTCCAAGGACCCCTGGTTTACTGGATATATTCGTATATCTCACCCCGTGTTGTGGGGACCCCTTTCAGATAAGGATGCTGTAGGAGCCACCAGTGGCAAGTGGCCATATCTGGATTAGCATATGCATGAAGTGTTGCAATTTTGAGATTATACATGTTGTTTTGTAGCTCACATGTATAGAATTGTAATTAATAGGAAATGATAGATTTATGATTTGTATATTGGAATGGACTTAGCCTATGCTCATGCCTTTGGCTATCTCTTTTGTTGATGGGAGCCAATGGAATGATCATAGTGTTTTGTAAGCTAAGTTCCATGATTTGTAATGAATATGTACTGTAAATGATGCATACTTGAAATTCAATATATGCATGCTATTATGTATTGAGTTATTGAATTGGTTGGGCTGAGAAATCATATTAGGTACCTAGTTCTAAATTCGGAATTGTTGAGAAAACAAGGATTATGCTACCCAAATTTTAGTACAAGCCACGAGGAAAAGGGCATGTATGCCTCTTTAGATGTGTTTGTATTATGCAAGAACTAAGAACCAATTATGGAGAGGAATTTATATGATAGATTTGGACCGTGGTGTATGTATGGAAGTTGTAGATATTTTTCTTAGCTTTCCATAGAGACCAATATTGTGTGAATTGGACAAGTACAACTCTAGTTAGAGGTAAAATACTAAGAATTGGTGAAACCTTCAGAGCTTTGGCGCACCTGGCGCCAAACTTGGCGCACCGCGCGCCATAGTGCTTGGGAGCTTCTGTTTCGTAGCGCAAATCGCGCCGGGATCACCAGCTGGCGCACCTGGCTCCAACCTTGGCGCCTCCAGCGCCATATGGATCGAGAGCTTCTGTTTCGTTGGCGCCCGCCGCGCCACAGCTGGCGCCGGTCGCGCCGGGATCAGCAGGATTCACGTGCTCGTTTCGTAGAAAACCCATAACTTGGGCTACGGTGCTCCGATTTGAGCGCGGTTTGAACCCACGCGTAGCTAACGAAGAGATCTAAAATATAGTAGAAATTGTGAAATAAATAGGAAGTAAATTAATGGTTTATAAATGGAATAAGAACATGATGTTAAGCTTAATTTATCTGATTCCGCAAGGTAATATGGTTATGATCACGCAATTGGCTATTTTAAATTTGGCGTCGTTTTAAAAAGAAAAACTTATCTGGATTTTAATTGAGCCAACGTGATTGTAACTGCGCTTAATATCATAATGCGATGTTAACAAACCGGTTCTAGAACGGGGTGTTACACATTTAAACACAGACTTAGCCTTTTAAGACCAAAGCTAGGCTCGACTCGGCTCGTTAACACTCTTACTCACAGTTGTACACATGCACATTTCTTCAAGTATGAACAAAAAGATTAAAAATAATCTTCATCTATAATCACATTTGTTTCTTAAGTTTTCAATTAGTAAATATTTAATCTCATCACAAAAAATATGAAAATCGATTTAAGAAAAAACCTATAGTTTGCAAGATTGAATTGAAAAGTTAACGGAACTTAAAGATTTTTGTCAATTTTAATGGTAAGTCTTGATTTATAGTTTTATAGAGTTAAATGTGAAGATATATAAATTGCAGTATCAGAATTTGGAAGCAAATTACACATAATATATTTTTACCCCCCTCCCCCTGAAAAAAAAATAAAAAATAAAGATCATAACAATAATTACACACAAAATAAATTTAAAAGGAGTCATTAAAATTTAACTAAAAATTAATTAGGGCTACTTTAATTTTAAAACACGACCAAATTTGCAGTGACGAAGAATTTAAACCCATGGACGCGCATCTCACGTTTAGGACATATTCAACCATTCCACGCTTGTTTTCTTCACTTTCTATAATTTTACATGCAAAGCCGAAAGACTTATGCAAAAGAACAACATTGAAGTCGTTAATATTTGTCATATATTTGGAAGAAAATATGAAATACAAAATTCCGAAAAAGAAAGAAGTTGGAAAAAAAAAAAACACGGTATTGCAGTATTTGTCCTATATGTGCAAATAAAATCTTATATTTTCTAGGCAACAAACAGACATAAACATAACAATATTGTCGTTGTTTAAAACTGAAAGACCAAGTTGGCCTCAATTGTGGTTCTGTAACGTTTGACCGTGTTTTTTCATTACTCACATATTTTCTGGGAAATTTTCAGTTTTTTCTATTTCGGGCTACCAAAAATTAGATGCACAGTTTTTTCTGTTTCGGGTTACCGAAAATTAGATGCACCTTATTTGTATAATCTTTGCAATCTCTTTGTTTTTTTTTTCAGATATCAATTCGATTCATTCATATAACTTCCTCTCGTGGGATGTTACAGTTTCATTTTGCGTACTAATTTGATTGCCTCCTCAGTCAATGTGTTTCAACGGTATCCACTAATAACGAAATCGATAATTACAATGTTAATTAACAATACAAGCTAGTTCTTTGAAAATCATATGGTAATGGTAGTACTCCATCACCCAAATCACGCCGTTTACTTTGACTGACCAACTGTGTTCTGTATAGTACACCACCGCGTAATGCCTTGACATAAACCTCTAAAAATCTTATGCTCTGCCGAGTCTACCACGTCACTATTTAAGCATTCCATCAAGTATATGAAAGCATGACAAATATAGGTTATATTATTTTTAATGCAACTTTAGCAGTATAAATAATTATGCACCTACACTTGTCACCATATGATACAGCAAAAAATGATGGGAATGTTACTGCATTTTCTTTTTGTATTGCTTGGGGTCCTTGCTATTGTGGTTCTGGTTCAAGCTCAGGATCAATCAGGTTTGGTTATCATAGCTTTGAAGAGTTGCTTGAAGTTACATAATTATGTATTCAAAAAGAATATAGCTGATGTTTTCTTTGCTTCTATCTCTCAGGATTCATTAGCATAGATTGCGGGCTACCTGAAGATTCAAGCTATACTTCGAAGAACACAGGCATAAATTACATTTCAGATGCTAAATTCATTGATAGTGGTGTAAGTAAGAGAGTATCACTAGCATTGCAGGGTACTCTTTATCGGCAGCTAGATTATGTGAGGAGCTTTCCCAGTGGGGTGAGAAACTGTTACAGAATAAATGTAACCAGTGGTACTAAATATTTAATCCGAGTCACTTTCTATTATGGAAACTATGATGGGAAGAATCAGGTCCCACAATTTAGTCTTCATCTAGGAGCTAATTTTTGGAACACAGTGACATTCCCCAATGCATCACTCTACTATAGCAGGGAGATCATTTACTCTCCGCCACTAGATTATATTCATGTGTGTCTGGCTAACACAGGCAATGGGACACCATTCATTTCAGCTATAGAATTGAGGACTTTGAAAAATGATACTTATGACACTAACTCATCTGCATCATTGGAACGCTTCCTAAGATTGAATTTAGGTTCCATCACCAACTTGGAATCCAGGTGAGTCCATTGTATTGTGTCAGACTAGCTCATTTACATTATGTGCCAACTTCATATAAAACTAGCAGCTTTAAGTATTTGAGGGAGTTGGTTCCTGACATGGTATTAGAGCTTCTTTAACCAAGTGGTCTAAAGTTCGATCCTTATTGTTTTCATCCTAATTTGTATATTGTCCACGTTTCAAGTTTAAAGAGCTCTTACATGAAGAGACGTGTTAGAGATATAATATAAAACCATTCACGTGTATTCATCTAAATATATCAAACGCTGATAAAAGAAAGTTGTGGTATGCAGGTACAAAGATGATGTTTATGACCGCATCTGGTCACCTTTTACACTCTCAGAGTCTACACCATTAAGCACCGCTCTGAGCCCTGATGAACTATCTCTGAATGAGTATAAACCACCAGCAGTTGTCATGAGCACTGCCATTACTCCAGATAATGCCAGTGCTCCTCTTAACTTCTCTTGGGATCCGAATAATGTAAATGACCAATACTACATCTACATGCACTTTAATGAGGTTGAAAAGCTGGCAGCAAATGAAACTAGAGCATTCAATATCACCATGAATGGCAAGCTTTTTTATGGACCTATGGTACCTGCATACCGGAGCACAAATACCATATTTAGTAGGTCAGCTTTGACTAGAGCCACAAGGTATCAATTTTCTCTTTTTCAGACAGAGACTTCTACTCTTCCACCCATCATCAATGCCCTTGAGATTTATACAGTAAAAGATTTCTCACAATCAGAAACTGAACAAGATGATGGTAATCTCTTTATCCGAACGCATGCTGCTTGTTAGTGTCATTTGTGGTTTAAACTATGTACATATTGGCTTGAAATTCTTTTCGAACTATTTTTGAATATCAAATACTAGTTGATGCTATCACAAACATCAAGAACTCTTATGGGGTGGCTAGAAATTGGCAAGGAGATCCATGCTCTCCTGTAGGGTACCTGTGGGAAGGTCTAAACTGTAGTTTTGATGGAGATAACCCCCCAAGAATCACATCCTTGTAAGCTTAACATTCATAAAATAAATAATGAATAAATTCATAAACTCCAACCATAAACTGATAATATATTTGGGAATGCAACCAGGAATTTGTCTTCAAGTGGACTGACCGGGCAGATAGCATCTTCCATTTCCAAGCTCACCATGTTACAGTACTTGTGAGTTCCTCATCATCACATTAGCTTAATAAATGATGGAACCATATCCATTCAATTGTTTTATTTCCTACTCTTGGAGAATCAGAATTGTAATACTGCATTTGAATTGCTCCTTTCAGGAATTTATCAAACAATAGCTTAAGCGGGCCAGTGCCTGATTTTCTGACACAACTGCAGTCACTAAAAGTCTTGTAAGTTTACCCCATATCGCTGCGTCAATGTAATTTCCTTGGTTCAAAAAGAGAAGAGGGTGTCATATTTGTCCCTTTTTTTGCAGAAACTTGGAGAATAACAACCTTACAGGTTTTGTTCCCAGTGAACTCCTTGACAGATCAAATAAAGGTTCACTGTCATTGAGGTATGCCTCATCAAAAAGCTGTGAATCCACAATGCATTTAATATTCAAGATGATTGTAACTTAATTTCTTTATCATACCATTATATATAGCGACAACTGTTAATTATAGTGTTAATTTTTTTCATTATCTACTTATATGCATGCAGCATGGAACTCAAATTCACATTAGGAATAATGCAATTTTCTTCACTGTTTCTTTTCTTTCCAAAATTATTCTTTTAGACACTTGAAAACAAGAATTATCAGCAAAAGGTATTAATAGCTGGAAAAGAAAATGTGATGTTAAAATGCAATAATTGCTCTGACTTTATGCTTGTCTGAATGATGCTAGCGTGGGGAAAAATCCAAATCTATGTGACTCAGCTTCATGCAATCCACAGACAGACAAAAATAGCATAGTTATTCCTGTAGTAGCAGCAGTAGCTGGGATTTTGGTGCTTCTTGTAATTGCAGCAGCAGCTGTCATTTGTAGCCTTAAAAAGAGAAAACCACGAGGTAAAGATGTTGCTAACTACCATTTACAATCTCTTTTGGTTAAATAAATACATTCTCATTTCATTATAATTTTTAGACAACTAAAATCTTTTTAACCAAATTAGCTGCTGTGAATATTCATGTAGAGCCTAATACTCCAAATGGAACACAATTGGAATCCAAGCAAAGACAATATACATTCAATGATCTTGTTAAGTTCACCAACAACTTTGAAAGAGTTCTTGGTAGAGGTGGATTTGGAACAGTTTATCATGGCTTTATTGATGACACTGAAGTAGCTGTCAAGATCCTTTCCCCATCAGCAGTACGAGGATATCAACAATTTGTATCCGAGGCACGTGGCCATTACTTGCACAAAAGTTTCTGTCTTAGCTCAACCAAAATTGTGTTTGTCCTGGCATGAAAGTGGCCTTTGAATTGCAGGTTAAACTTCTGATGAGAGTTCATCATAGAAATCTGACTTCCCTTATTGGGTATTGCAATGAAGAAACCAATATAGGGCTCATCTACGAATATATGCCAAATGGAGACCTGTATGAACTTCTTTCAGGTATGTATGTTCACAACCTTACTGTTATCATTATTTATTATTTTCAATTAGATTCAATCAACTCACCCCAAAAGCCTTAAAAAGAACTAAATGTTGATTTGATTATCAACATCAGCATCAATAGCACCTTTAACCTAAGTTAATTGGAGTCGGTGGTAGATGAACTCAAAGATAGATACGAGTAGTTAAAAAAATAAAATAAAAAAGAAGAAGATATATATGGGAAAGGGGAAAAGAAGGAGGGGGGAATGAAGAGGAAAAAGACTAAAAAAGGACCATACGAAACATAGGAATATCAACGGATCTAACTAACCCTCCACCCTACAAATAGTTTTTCTCCATTCTGTCCTAAAACACACTGTCCGCCAATTTATATCCCACACTATTAAGTCTTGTTTAACTTCCTTTCCCAAAGTGAGTTTCGGTCACATGGTTTCTTGATTATACAGGAAAAAATAGCATGCCAAAGTTCTTGACATGGGAAGACAGACTCAGAATAGCAGTGGATGCAGCCCAAGGTTAGAAAGGAAACTAAATATGTAAATTTCTCCTTCAATCTTTTGATTCTTCCCATCTATTAATGTTAAGAATTTGATACCAGGACTGGAATATTTACATAACGGTTGCACACCACCTATAATCCACAGAGATGTGAAAAGTACAAACATTTTATTAAATGAAAATTTCCAAGCAAAATTGGCTGATTTTGGACTATCCAAAAGCTTTCCCACTGATGGGGGCACACATTTGTCCACTGTTGTTGCTGGAACTCCTGGTTATCTGGATCCTGAGTAAGTGCTTCAAATTATAATATAGGGTTATGCATCACTTTGTTGGAACTAAACTGTATAATCTTCCTTGATGAAGGTATGGCATATCAAACAGGTTGACAGAAAAAAGTGATGTTTACAGCTTTGGAGTTGTTCTGTTGGAGATAATCACAAGTGAACCAGCTATAATAAATATGAATGAGAATGAGAAGACTCACATAAGTCTGTGGGTTAGCTCCATGGTTTCTAAAGGAGATATAAAACATATTGTTGACTCAAGATTACAAGAAGATTTTGACACTAGCTCTGCCTGGAAAGCGGTTGAAACAGGAATTGCTTGTGTGTCCACTAATCCTGCTAAAAGGCCAAACATGAGTGATGTAGTGACCGAGCTAAAGGAGTGTTTGGCCACAGAATCAGCTCGAAAAAATACTGGTCGTGACACTGAAAACAAAGATTCAATTGAGTTGGTCACTGTGACTTCTGAACTTGTTCCCCTAGCTAGGTAGTACCTTCTTGATGCTAACAACAATATTTCTGTAAACAGTGGTGTGTTTCAATTTCTGTTTGATGTAATGCACTAGTTTTTCTTCTGGTGTCTTGTAAATTGCACCAAGCAACTATACTATGATCACAAACAAAGCAGTTTATATGCTTTGCATCTTTTTCTTCCATCTTCACATAGATATATATTAAGAATATTCATGTGTATTAATGTAATGTATCCATTTCATGATATAGATAATGGTTGCGGGCTTGCAGCAAAGCAATGAGACACCTCATTTGTAAATTGACAAAAGGGAAAATATGAACCTCTTCCTCTTAAGACTATACAGTGAATAAACAAGACAGAATCTTCATACACACTCAATTTGGACACAGCAGAATATTAAATTAGCATTCGGCTTTTCTTAAATATTTTTTGGTGATCAAACTGATCATAGGTCCAAACTGCACAATAACATTCTAATTTAAATATTTTGAAATTATAAAGTCCAATGTTTAGTGATAATAAGATCAAGTCTTCTCAGTTGAAAACTTTTGTAAGCACAATTAAGGTTTTGATACATTTTTCAATATATATCAATAGTCTGATGTATTTATACGTAGTTTCTATAATCTTGTAGAATTTTTTTTATATAAATGCACAAAAGTGCACCACTTCAAAAAAAATCCAATCATGAGATATAAACAAACATTTCATTGAATAATATATGTGTTCATTTTTTTCTGCAATGAATATAGATAAATAATTTACATTGAGTCTAAAAAAACATTATTGTGAGACAGGAATCAAGGTATTTTTGTAATTATATTTTATTCAAAGGTTATAATAGTCTTTATTATTATAATTTTTTTTATCTTTTAACCGAAAATGACATCATTTTGAAAATGAATATAGATAATTTATCTACATTCACGTGTAAGAATAAGAAGTCTTACATCAAATATTAATAATTGATTTACATGTATCTAACACCTTAAATATTTAATAAATCATAACTGTTAAATGTAAATAGGAACAACAATTAAGATTGAGAATATAACTTACACGAGTGTAAAATGATTCTAACCCATAAAGAAATGTTTTAATATATTTTGATTTTCTACAATTTGAACTTGTAACCTCAACCAAAATGTGTAACATGCAGGGAAGTTTTGTCGCCCATGTAGAAAGGTGTCAAATTCTGTCAGCTCTTAAATGAAGCCAGCACTTTTCTTAAAATTAAAATTCAACTCGCAAGCAAATTCTGAGCCAAAAAGTATGAACAGGAGTTTCTCCTTCCTATACAAGCACATATTTAGATTTGTATTTGATCATTTTGGTACCATGATTTTTACCGTTCGTAATTTCCCCACTATTTTTAGCTTTCATCAGAACATTGGTTAATAAGCAATTATAATCCAATTCAATAGTATGTACATAAATCAGTTATATAAGAAAACTCAACCTCTTCTCAGAATTGATCCAACTTAGAGAAACTGAAATTTATGTTAAAGATCATGATTCATTGATTCAGAATTATTGTTTCTGTGTACACCAAATGAATTTCTAGTTCAGTGAACATTAGCAAAAAATCATGTGTCCCTAATATTAACCTTAATCAACTTAGGTCATCCAAAATTCCAGTCACTTTAATGGGAACAATGGCGTATCAAAATGTTACAGTCACTGATATGAATCCAATATGAAAAAAAGAAAACGCAAGATGCCAATGCGTAAACAAACAAACCTGAGTCCAACATCTGATTCTTTCAGTTCAAAATAATTGAAAAGGTACATAATTATGTTCAGGAGGTAAAGCAATGCTGATAACAAAAAACCAGAGTATTAAAGATATCAACCCTAATATTCAAGTTATATATTCAATCACCACATTCTCATGGATATCAATAATCCAGCACATATAAGAGATGCTTCCTTCAATGGTATGCCTAAATATTATAGAATCAAGACACAAACGAGAGATCAGACAATACACATAGTTGCCAGGGTAGAATTTCAAGCATGTTAGAATACCGGCCATTTTACCCCTTAGAAAACACAATTCGCGTGACCGATTCCCAGATGTAAGAGCTCTTATCTCAATCTTCTTTATTCCCATTAACAAACCTAATACTCATTCCTGTATGACAATTAATCACGAAGTTTCTTGCAGCCTATACATTGTGATTTCCTGCTGCTTGAAATATCGCCTGTCCTCTTCATCAACCAACACAAGATTTAAAAAGTACTTCACACTGAATTTGTTATTAATGTTACGATGAGTAGGTGTGAGCTCGTAAGGACTGAGGAACAGTCTGATGGGGATTGATTCACCTGTGAAAACAATCAAGCATTAGCCATTGTATTTATGGGCAGATATGAAAATGTAGTTTTTACTTCAGATGTTGATGAGTTTAAAGTGTTGACTGTACTTTTCATTGCAATTCATTTCATGCATTGTCCATGAACAATAGATATTATGTATTGTTGAGATCTACTCTTACATATATTAAAAGGTGAAATGTATTTTACGTAGGTGAAATCAACATCTGTTGTATAGAACTTCTGCATCGAGAATTTGGTTTTGATAATTGGAAGAGAATGTAGGCAGTGTATTACGTATTCTTTCTTATTTTATTTTTTTTCTTATTGCTATTTGGTTTTTTCATATTAAATTGACGGTCTTCTCCAATTTACATCAAATTATGATTTTAGGGCTTTAGAGTGATGGATGTTAAATGGTCAAGACAATGATGTCATATATGACTTGACAAAATTTTAGTTACCTACCACTTACCTAAGACGACCTTCCACTTTTATCAAGGATTGGGACCAGCTATTTAAAGTTTCACTAGTAATTATCATTCTTCTTCTTTTTCTTGCTATTGTGTTCTCTCATTTTTCAATGAAGGTCTTTTATTGAATGCAAAACAAGTAAAGTACATTTGCACCTTTCCTGTAAAATAGTGAAAAGGAGATTATGAATGTCTACTATGAGACCCCAATCTTTATTTCAACAAACTGTTAAAGACATTATCTAAAGAGCATTTTTAGTGATGGATCGAATATTCATTACTTCTTACAAACCGGAATATTATTTTATAGATCCGTAAATACAAAAATAAAGACGCTTGGATCGATTGGAAGCAAGCATGGATCGAGTGGAAGAAGGAATGGATCGAGTTGAAGACGCTTTTCATCAACTTCATAAAACAATTTGGACGTTAATAGAGCGCATCGATCCTTGTTTTGCAGAAGAAAAAAACAAGCGAGAATCAAAGAAACAAAAGTTGACAAAAAAAGAAACGAAACAAAAAAAAAGAATTGGAGAAGAAAAAGAAGATCAAGAAAAGGAAGCAGAAAAAAAAGAACAAATCGAAGAAGCAATCAGAGAAGGAAAAAAATAAAACACAGAAGGAAAAAGAAAAACAAGCAGAAGCACATGCAGAAGAAGAAGCAGATCAAGAATCAGAAGAAGATGACGCTAGAGCTAAAAACGCAGAAGAACGATCAGAACGAACGCAGCAGATCGACAAAAATGAAGTTAAAGCAGCAGAAGAAGAAGAGAAAGCAGAATCAAACAAAGAAAAAGAAGAAATGAGAAAAGACGAAGAAGATCAAGACGGAGATGAGGAGTGTGAGGCGGAAGTAAGGGAGAACTTTGAGGTGTTATCTGCTCCGTTGAGGCACACAGATGACGAGGTGGTGGCAGCAACTTTCTTGAACGGTCGAAGGGAGGGGACTCAAGCAAAGATGTGCTTGCGCGCAGTGGCAAATTTGGGAAGAAGGAAGATGTGGGTGCAAATGGTGGAGGAACGTGAAGTGGTGCTGAGGAGGTGGGGAGGTGGAACAGGCTGGAGCTGGTCAGAAAGGGTTGAATCACGATCTGGGCTAGGGGGAAAGAGCAAGGTTGGCCTCAACCCAAATAACCATAGGCCCAATATTTCTGTGAACCAGAAAAGTGATGATGGAGGGGTGGGTTTGGGCTCTCAAAATGGGTCTTATTCAGTTCAACGAGGGCTTGCTAATGATGGGTCCAACAATAGAGGAAATGGGCCCAACTCTTTCATAACAAGGCCCAATAATTTAATTCATGTATAGGGGCTGGTGATGAGGGACCTAGGCGAGCAGCAGGGGATGACGAACGAGAATGAAAGGAGAGGGGTACGATTTCACCGCTCGTCACCGGAAGAAAGATCAAAACGACGACGACGCAACCTGTGTGATGCTCCATACTCACCAAATCAGAATATGTTTCAAAATATACCAACAGATTATCGCATGGGTAGAAGAGCAAACTTATTGGATAGCTTTTCGATTTCTCATTTTGGGATTTGAGTTGGAGCTCTATTCTATCCATGATTATTGCATGGTATACTGGTATATTTATGTTGTGTTGATCAAGTTCGCAGAGAAGAAATGTCTCCGGATGACAATGAGCAATAGCGCTGCTAAAAAGAAGGCAAAGAAAAATAGGGATTCTTTAAAGGACACGAGAATGGATTATCGGATCCCAGTAGTTGTCTTGTTTCTTCAGAGTCAAATATACCTAGCTGAAGGGCTAAGCATGATGTATGCTGCTTTGAGAATTGAGCACAGAATTATTCCATCAATATCTCATAATGGGCTGAGCTGGACATGGTGTAAAGGCCTGGAGAGGGTTTATGCAGA
This sequence comes from Gastrolobium bilobum, assembly GCF_033153095.1. Lineage (NCBI taxonomy): Eukaryota > Viridiplantae > Streptophyta > Magnoliopsida > Fabales > Fabaceae > Gastrolobium > Gastrolobium bilobum. Next base: position 74,009 of record NW_026896618.1, read on the forward strand.
GCTTAGTTGCTGCTTACTTAAAGAGGAAGTTCAGCTCAAACAGCCTTCTAGATTTACTGATGTGTTGCATCAAGTCAATGAGAGAAATTGGTCAAGATGTTTTAAACAATGGGATCCAGGTGGATGTCCTCTCACACTACCCATTCTCTTTCTTCACCTTGAGGACAAAGTGAATTTTGAAGGGGGAGTATTGATGGGCCTATAATGAATAATCCAAGCCCATTACTATCTTAGAATTAGTATATATAGAAGTTTAGGGTGATGTTTCTGTTATGCATGAATTGAATACTGGTTTAGTGAGGAAATTAGGAAACCTCTAGGGAACTCTTAAGCCTAGGTATTTGGTTTGAGGGGGAATTGAGGCTTTCTGGGTTTATTTTCTGCATGGGGCACGATCCTTTGACACCAAATCTGAACCGTTGATTTCTATGAATCTAACGGTTATAATTTATTGGGTCACACTTATTGATTAATTATTAATTTCCAATAAATAATAACCGTTAGATTGACGAAAATCAACAGTTAAGATATTGTGTCAAATTTTTTAGTTTGACACCGGTGTCAAATGATCCTGTGATTCCTGTCCCCTAAACTATTAGCATGTTATTGAAATTAATATGTAAATAGAAACTATAAAAGCTATATTTTACTCATCCAATTTCAAGGTTAACCTACCTCTGACAGGAGCACCATCCATCAACTCAAATTTAGCCAATGTTTCTGTCTCAACATGGGTGTTGGTCCCTGATCCTGTTGATTCTCGACGCCTAATCTCAAGATCCATGTTTTTTATCTTGATTCTGACAAGTAAAAAGTATATCTTACCAACGATGACATCTTTCAGATGATACCTGAAAAGTTGAAAATCATAATCAGTATTCGTAATTTTTTTTCCCCTATAAAATATATATTAGTAAATGAGAAAAATATTCCCTTCAAACCCAAGCATAAAAGGCCTGTACATTATTAGTTTTTGACAAAAATATCTTTGGTGCAGATACCTGCCTAATTATCTAGGATTTTTGGTTATAATCAACACGTGACACATAAGTTGAAATAATAAATTTACAGGCCAATACAACTAAACAAGATAAAGCAATAAAAAAATTCATATTCCAAGTTGTAAACAGAAATTCCAGGTTGGTACCGGGTTAAGATAAATAACCTGATAAAAGACATAAAAATTAGAAGCAATTCCAGTCAAATGGTCAATCAAAATATTCAACTTACTTGCTTTTGTTGTATTCAAATTCGATGTGTAGACAATCTTCAATTCCTACTTCCATCTGTACAAAGTATAATATTATGCTAAATACAATGAAGAAATAAAAGGAGCCAATAACAAAATTGCGAAGTAAAGCACAAGGCAATAACTATATGAGCCTGCAGATACTTTATTTATGAGTAATTGAAAGGAAATGGTTGATGACACCACTTTACTACTGCTCTTGGGCGATTATTTTGTTTGATTGATGTAAAGTAGTGAGCATGAATCACTATCACAGCTAATATGATGGCAGTGAATTTGTGACAGACAGAATTAAAATTCGATTATCATGTTACTGAGCTCACCTTGATGCTATTGTTAATTTGTGGAGGTGGAGAATAGTTGCGAACCTGATGAATGGTGATAAAAATTAAAATTGAATATAAGTAGATGAAATAGGATCACAAAAACTTTATCAATGTATCTAACGTATATACATGTATACAAACTTTTTTTGAGGTGTGGGGATAGTGTACTAATATGTTATATACTTTCCATCTACATCCAACACAATATTATCCATGAAATGCAGTGATTCAATAAAATAACATTCAACTTGATATCTCAGACCATAACTCACAAACTCCATTTTACCAATAAAGAACCTACCACAAAATCCTGGTATTCTACTATGCTTCCTGCATAACCACGATTAATGGTCACTTTCAAGACATACCTGGAAATTACAAATGTACATAAACATCAGATAATATCATTCAAGCTTCCCATCCTATTATTGGCAAAGCAAATATTCCAGAAAGACAATAAACAAAAAAGCACATGCACAACACTTCAACAGAGAAGTTCATGGATCTTCAAGAATATCATACCTAAGCCTCACATTCACCCCATTGTATGTCTCGTATGGCATTTCGACAGTAGAAAATTCAAATGGGTATGTTTTCCTCTCGTAGATTTCTCCAGGTACATCTAGTTCTCTTACTACAAAAGACAGGAAAATGAAAATCTATTAATTCCCAGTGGTATAAGTAATTAATTGTAGTATTAAATACTATGTAGAATAATTTCATTCAAGAATAAAAGTGATGGAATACTTAGTTACCAAGGGAAGTAAAGTCATAAAAATTTCCTCTGTCAAAATACATCTCTGCACAGTAAAACAAAATTTAAGATGAACTTTGTATGAGTAATAAAATAAAAAATGATAACAGTCAAACCAAAAATTATTCCCAAAGCAGTAGTGGAATAACAGCTGCATATGTCTAATACAAGTTATGAATGGAAATTTTATATCCTTTGCTGGTCATTACCAAAGAAAAATTTAAGAGTTACACCATCGTAAACTTAAAACTGAAGTACTCAAATTTGACTAGGACAAAATCATCAATGTCAGGAAGATCATATCAGTTTCAGCTACAGATTCTCAAGAAAAAAAAGATGGGTACAAATCCAAAGAAAACATTTTCTATAAACTGGTTCAACAAAACTGAAATGGAAGGCTTGAATTAGGGTAATCCATCTTTCTGCTATCTATAAAATGTAATTCATGATTAATTGTAAGATTGACTTTACAGCTTTAGGACCGAAAGCTTTAAATATAATAATTCAATGACATATCACAAAGAAGTATATTATTTAAAGCCTTATCCTTTTCAAATAAATTAAGCAGTAAAGCAACAATCCAGCAGGCCATCTTGTCTGACAATTATATAAAAGATAGAGAATCAAGTTAGAATATGAAGCCTAAATAACAATTTAAAAAGAAAATGATGAATAAAAAGCTCAAAGTAGCATACATCATCAATGCAGGACTGAACTTTAATACAATTCCAGACCCCTTATGAAGGTCAATTACACAGAGAAAATCACATTTATATTGCATGCAAATGTGATAGTGTGACACACCTAAGAGTTATAATCATAAATGAATAGGATTTAATACATGTCATGATACAAAGGGCCAAACACATATACAATGAAAAAAAACTCCTTTTAAGGAAACGAAGAATCATACACTTTGAATAATGATTGATAAGATAAATTCCTTTGACAAGTGCACCAAATTGATACAAAGTACAATAGAACTTTGCTATCATAATCAGTTCATCACACAGTATCATGACAAAAAAGGTTTTAAACAATAAATCATTCTTCTTATTCCTTTTGTTTTTCTCTATTTGGACTTTAGAGACACATAACACATTAAAGAGTCAGAAAGATTAGTCAAGTACAAACCTATCTGTCCAAGGAGCTCAACTTTTACGCCATTGTGATCAATCTTCTTCCCTTGCATTGGTTCTATTGTGATCTAAAGATGGCAGCAAACAGGAAAATAGTCAACGCGGCCAGGTTCACAATACAAGATATCAAAAGTTAATTCGACAATAACATCATGTGTTTAACATACATTCAATAATATAATGTTATTAACATTAACAAACAAAATACCTTCCCAGCAATATTTTCTTGACTATGGAAAAGTGGGACCGTGACTGTTTGACCATTCTCCTTTTTAAACGGAACCTAAAACCCACAAAGAGGATATCAACCAAAACGAGCATATACAAATCACTAAAATAATGCGGCATAAAGCCACTTGCAAAGATAAACTTAAAACCAATTTGCAACATTACAGAATGTAATACATACTACTATTTCCCATAATTAAAATTAAAAGAAATAATAATAATGTGGCTCACCTGTTTACGGTTTTTTCCATCGTTAAATGTGATTAAGACATTACATGCTGGCTTGAAAGCTCCAAGAAGGTAATTCTATATTTTTGGTTCCACAAAACGGTAAATGAGTGTGGAGGGCACAACCATCACCAAATCCAGTGAGTCAAAGTTAGAATTAATAAAACTCAGGCACAGAACCAAAACATGAACACCCAACAAAACAACACTCACCATGCTGTTCAGAAATTTGGTCTTCTTCTTTCTACCTCAGTAAACACACAAGCACCTGTGAAACACTAATTTACCATTGTGAGCTCTACATAAATAGCATTAACACAAAAACAGCATTCCTTATGCCACTGATCTTCACCCCCAAAAAACAAATCAAAATCACTTACTGGCTAATTGAGTGTCCAAGAACACACTCAAAATCTTTTTTTTTTTCTAAATTATCAAAGATCATGGTTATACCCCTCCCAAACCCTAAAAACCGAAATCTAAACGAAATTAGAGCGATACCGTGTCGCGCGATCACGCCAATATCTTTCGATTTCGCGGATCAACGAAAGGAAACGGTAGAGGAATTGCGATATTCTCCGACGTCGTTTGATATAATGAAAAATCGATCGATGAAACGCATAATTTGAAGTAAATCTGCAGCTCAGTAAGCCCTAACACTAACACGATGGTGGAAGAACAAGTCGTCGCATATTCTCATTCTTCTGTATTTCCAAAGTTTAAACGCAACGTCGTTTGCCTGATGTGTTTGAGTGTGTCGTGTGTCCGACTTCTTTTCTCCCCAATTTAGAGTTGTTTTTTTATCTTTTCTTCGGTTGTCTTTTTTGCATTGTTGTATTTTTATTTTTATTTTTATTCTTTTACAGTTTTGTTTTACGGAAAAAGTGTTTCTCCTAATATAAAGTTATCTCCAATAATCTTACGTTATCTTGGGTTTTAGGAAACAAACATGTCGGTTGGACTAACGTTTAAAATTAATTTTGTGATTATGATGTAGAAGACTTAGAACATATGTTCTTGAATTACCTAATATTGTAGAACGTATTATCTCATTTGATATGAGATTGGTTATATAGGATAATTTGAGTTATCTAGATACAAATTAACGGTGATCATAAAATGTATTAAAATAAATTGTGAGAAAAAACAACTATTATTTTGTATTTGAATGACTGAGACTGCACATGAAAGAATTTATCCCTTGTAAAAATATTATGTTGGTTGGGTTTCCGCATTTGTCTAGCAATTGTGAAGATGATGGTTGGACGATCTCATTTCTAACTTAAGGCAATATGTTCTAAGGAGGTTGCACTCATGTTCATGATATCAAATGCGATATAGGAATGAAGGAAAATTGATTGATGGTGTTAGAGGAATGTAATATAAAACAACAACTTAAACTTTTTAGTTGAATTGATTTTTTATATTAAATATCATAGAGTTTTTTAATAAAGGTAGGTGGGTTGTGGGCTTACGCATTGTCCACCATTCAAGTCTTATGAGCTTTTTTTTGCAAAAAAGCGTGTTAGAGTAGTATTCCACCAGGCTCGAGCTACTAATTTATAGGTGGGGTCACATATAAGATAAGGATTGTTTTTCCCTTGAGAACCCCACTTTGAGTGAGGCAACACACCCTTATATGTGAGGCGTGTATGCATGGGAGAGGGGAATCTAGTGTAATGAGGGAGCATTTATCTCACTTTAGGGGTGCATAAGTTCTATCCCTATAATAGGCCTTAGCGTTCGGCCTAAAACATTGAAACTGTGAGGTTAGTCTAGAACAAAAGCCACACATCTTAGTAGCGTGCGAAATCAAAGTGGCAAGATGTGTAGAAGCTTTATTCGGTTGCCGAAGCGCCAGGACGTGTAGAAGCTTTATTCGGTCGCCTTAGTGTAACAGGTAATATTTAGGACACATGGTCGACCAATTGCTTGACTAACTGGTATTGTTGGGAGATCAACATGGAGACTTCTCATATGTTAGGTGGCAACCGACATCGTGTTGTGATTTCTTGTTGGGCTTATTAGAGGATATATGGCTGAGTGGTCGCGTGTTGGAGGCATTGTTGTACACATTATTCTTTTAGTTGTCCTTTGATAGTTTTTAGGGACTAAACTTGGCCACGTGTCAGCTCTTGGTTGGGGAAACTGCATCTTACTTTGTGCTATCATAATGGAGAGTTTTTGGCGATTATACCTTTTTTGTCTGACATTTATTGTGTCTAAAAAAGGCCATTATGTCCCCTAATGAAAGGATTGATCTACCATTGTAATTTACAGTTCAATTCTTGAATTAAAGAGTGTATTCCCCTTTTGCCCCAAAAATGTTTTAGTTTCAAGGGTCTAATAGTGGAGGGAAAAACTTCTCCTCTTTTTTACTTTCACTTAGTCTTGGGACTTTCTTCTCATTCTCTTTCAAGCCTTTCTTCGTTTTTCCCATAAGATAGTGCTTCCATTTCCTTTTCATTGAAAATTTTCAAGTTTTGTTGTCAAGTCTTCACTTTTCCTTCATTTATCATCGAATTTCATATGACATTCTTGTAAAGCTTTCCGCTTTATTTATTTTCTTGCTATTATTTGGAACCTCACATCTCGATTATGAGTTTTTCCTATCTTTGGAATTTTTTGGAGTTACACCTTGTTGAACTCTCTATTTTCTAGTATTGTTTTATGGGATTATGACTTTGTTGTCTTCCAATTCGTCTGGGTTAATTGATGTAGAGGGGAGAAAGTAGTAGTGAAGGAGGAAGTGGTGGCATGAGGGAATATCACGGGTGGTACCCACTCTTTTAAGGGTTTCGGAGAATGAACCCTTATCCATTCCTCCTTTGAGAAAGTCTTATCATAGTAGCTCTTCACAATGGAAAAGAGGAAACGCCCTTCAAAGGAATCTTCAAGATATTAGGAAAAAACATGTCTCTTACAAGTTACAAGGCCGAAAAGGACCACCAACCTCAGTAAGAGTTTATGGTGGAATTACGTATTGTATACCAAAAAGAGAAATATAAGAATTAAACCTAAGCCACGGCTAACATGAGCAGAAGGTTTGACCAAATACGTCAATCCTCATTAACAATTTTCACTAAATAATTATTAATCAACTTAGAATCCTGTGACTAAGGATCCTCCTCCACATCTTAAATACTTCTAGGTGCACCGTTAAGGATAGCTTTTGAAAGTTGCGCTTTTTTTTTAATCTCTAAAAATAAAATTACTAAAAAGTAATATATGAAAGAACTAGGATAAAACATAGAAATCTTTTAAATAACTTTTTTACTTTACACTTTATCATTCGTGCTAACAAAAGGTGAAACAAGTATTAACCATATTGTACTATGGTTTCTCATCTATAAGTTGTCATGAGTTTAAAGAAGTTGAGTCGTTCCAACAAAATCGAGTGTGTAAACTCAAACAAACAAGATTTCACCTACTCGAAAGTATTAAGTAGTAGTGTATTACCAATAACTTTGAGAGGGTTGTAGATAAAGGAGGATTTGGAATTGTCTTCCATGGTTGCATAGGTGAAACACAAGTAATAGTGGAGATGCTCTATCCTTCAACTCAAGGGTATCAACAATTTCATTGCATTTAATCCTCAACATTTTCAAGTCGCATAAGATGAAGGAATTTTAACTTTGATCTACAGGAAAAAATTGTCTCTAGGGTACACCATAAATGCTTGGCTCCTCTTATTGGATATTGCAATGAAGACACAAAAACAACACTTTCATGTTAGAACCAATTAGATAAGACTAAGGGCTCGTTTGGTGGACAGTATAGGATAAGGGCAGATATGATATGGGGATGATAAGGGTAGGATATGATATGAGGTTGATAATGTCTTGTGTTTGATGAGCACCTGATAAGATTATGTAGAAGGAGAAAGGAGAAAGAAAAAATATAATATAATGCAATAAATATAAATATATTGGGTAGCGTGGGGATATATTAGGTATCAATATTGGTATCATATCCTGTTGAATCCTAACTCAGCTCCCCCCATAGGATAAGAAATCATGTATTGGATAGGATAAAATGAGATAATAGGATAAGCTAATCATATCCTATTGACCCACCAAACAAAAGATAAAAGTAGAATATGATAAGTTATCATATTCTATCTTTTTTATCAAGTGCTCTAAACAGGCCCTAATTTGCAAAACTTTGATTTGCAAAATTGGAACAATTAGATAAGACTTATTTCCAATTTCATGTTAGAAACAAGGCCCTAGTGGCAAACTAATGCTGAAGATACAATTGATCCAATTTCTGCTAAACAATGGCAGACATTGGGAGTTTGAGAAATGGACCTATACTTCACTAAAAAGATGAGCCCCAACCCCTGAAAGCCCAAAGCCCAAAAAAGCTAAGGCCATGTTTGAATACCATTTTTAAAAGTAGTTTTTGGATTTTTAGAAATAAATAAATAAATAAAAATTCGTTTAATAAGATTTGTTTTGTAAAAAAAATTAAAAATTCTAACTGTTTTTTTTTTAGAAACAAATTTAGAAAATATATCTGAGTTATTTTTGTTTCTTGTTTAACTTTAAAAACAAAAAAAAAACACAAAAAACACATATTTCCATAATTATTCTACAAAACAATTCTAAGGACAAAAAACCAAAATATAATCAAATAGACATTAAGGACCTGTTTGATAACTGTTTTAAAAAATAGTTTTTAAATTTTAAAAATAAAAGTATAAAAAAACTTGTTTGATAGGTGGTGTTTTCTGAAACCAATTCTGAAAACAGTATCTGCTTTTTAATTTTTAAAACTGAAATTACAGAACATCTCGGAGGTGTTTTTGTTTTTGTTTTGACTTTGAGTTTCCGTTCTTAAAGAATGAAAAGGCGGAGAACAATTGTTCTCATTAATGACACAATTGTAAATAATAATAAGCCACTCTCATGTATCAGGTTTCGACACTCTCGTTCATTGCAAACAAGTTTTTTTGTTTTATAATTTTTAAAACTCTTTTCAAAATTAATTTACCAAACAGAATTTTTACTTTTCTAGCTCTGAAAATCAACTCTAAAAAACTATTTTATAAAATAGTTTTCAAAACAATAAAACCAAAACACTTTCAAACAGAGCCTGCCTTACCCACTTCACTTGTTTCCTTTTTTGTGTTTTGCATTTTGTAAGAAGAAAATCAAATTAAAACGAATAAGAAAACGAAAATTTCAATTGAAAACGAAAGATACTTAAGTTTCAACAAGCGTAAAGAAAGCTTAGAGCACTTGCTTGTGGTTTTCATGATTGATAAAAGGGAAATTATTATCTCATTTTACATGAGATAACTCTTTCATGTTGTTTCACATCAAAAATTGTGTCATCATTTTTCATTTTTTTTAATAAATGGTGGGTCCCACCATATCATATATCTATAGTAGGAGATAATTATCTCCAACAACATGCTAAATAGAATCCCTTGATAAAATTGAGCCTAAATACATATATATCCAAACTGGACAATCAACTAGAAACAGCTTAACACAACTGTCTGAAATGAATAAAGTCAAATATCTCCCACTTGTAAAAACTTACAAAAGAATGAGTTAGCAACTCAATGGGTGCAGCTCAGTTGGTTCCTTGGCGCTGAGTTAGTGGGGTTGGACATGTGTTCGATTCCCGCTGAATGCATTCTTGGGGAGGGGGCTGAACCTTTAGCCATCACTGACCCCCGCACTCCGGATTAGTCCCATAGCCAGCTTAAAGAGTCGAAGCTTGTGGGGATACCGGAGAGAGCCAACTCGCCTCAATGAGATAATTAGGTTGGATAACTCCAAAAAAAAAAAAAAAGAATGAGTTAGCAATTAAGATTTCCAACCTCAACCAACCTACACTCATTGGTCATTCAGAGAGAGAGAGGGGCCCTTTCTTGATTTGGAAAAAATAAATAAAAAATGAAATAAACCAAGCAGAATACTTTTCCCTTTCACAACAGAATGTCTACATTCAACAAGATACCTACGATAGCCTATTTTGACTGCTTGTTATTTCTGAGTTGAACATATCAACATATAGTTAAAGAATCAAATTAAATATTCGACATATTATCCTAATAAATTTCATTATTTTTTCTTGAGATTAAACTTCAAATAACAACTAGAATACTTTAATATTCATGCTGCAGCACCAGTCTCTGGTGTTGTAAATTTTGGTTAAAAAAAAAAACACTCTAAAAACTAAAAACTAAAAACAAATGACTGAGTGGGAACCTTAATCTATATATGTCGCGTGCATTTAAATTATAGTACACATATTCATTCTTTGAGAACTTGAAGAAATAAACAAGGCTCTGCCACTGATCATGTGCACCCTTCATAAGACATTTTTTTTTTTTTTTTTCTATTATCCTAAGTATAAATTTACTTAAAGACAACTGAAAGTTTTGAATTTTTTATAAATATATTTTTTAAATTTGGAGTATCCTTTACAACTAAGAAAAATCACTCGTATATATGAATCCAAGCTGTAGAATCAACAGCTACAACACAACTGTCTTTTAAACAAAGTCAAGTCTATGTTCTCTTCTCTCACTCCCACTTGTGAATGCTTACAAAAGAATGAGCTCACATAGACATTTTCAAGACACAGAAAATTGGTTATTTGTAGACATTTTTGCTTTATTGATCAAGAAATCAAAGGAGACAAACCAAGCGAAATATCTGATCCATTTCACAACAGAAATTCTAAATTTAGCAAGCTACTTCAACTACTATAACATTTTTAATTTGTTCCAATCAACACCAACCTTTCCCCCACATTTGAAAACCGTGCACAAGATGCCAATTGATTTTCCCTCGTCAAGTTCATTGGCTTCAACTTAGTGATAAGATGGTCACATATTGTAACACATCTTAAGGTGGAAAATCTTCCCTCAAATAGTTTCCTCTATAGTATAGGAGAAAGTTAAGTACATATTTTTAAGCTTAAGTGTAACATTTTCTAGGCTCTTCATGAACTCTAATTATTTTGTTAATATATAAAGATAGTATAGTAGGAGAATTGACTTTTATGTTGGTGATCAAAGGTGAACAAAAAGTAGAAATACCACATGCAGATACAGTAAATTAACAATATATAGCTCAAAGACGTGCTTAGTGAAGATATATTCGAGCCAAATTAAATAATCAGTGTTGGATGACAATAGCACAAGACCTACATCACATTTGGTTGTAGCCGTCGTTCTCATAATCAATCATCATCATTAAAGATATCATTGGTTACATTAATATTTGAGAATACGTTTAAATAAGACACACAAAGGTTTTATATATATTGCTTATGACAAACACTCCTGCCAAAAAAGAAGAATATCCACGTGCTGAGCAATGTGAGTTTGGTGTGGTTTTCAAGAGCACGCGTTGGGTTGAATCAAGGAGACAGGACCACTGACTCTGCTCACTAATCCTAAGAGAATGTCTCTTGCATTGGTTAGCTAACAAAGCACGTTAATTAAAAAAACCTTGTTAAATTAAGGTCTCCAAGAAAAATGCATTGCCCTTAAACTCTATTATAAAACAAACTTAAAAAGTGACTATCACTTTCTAGGTGTTATAATTGCTAGGCCTTTCTGTTTGCTAAAAGGTAAGGTAATTCACTTCCATTACTTTCACTACTTCGTATCTATAAAAGAAATGCAATGACAGTGGTAGCATTATAAATAACAGTGTAACCAAAAAAAAGAAGAAAAAAACTCTATTTACTCATGCATGGTGGTGCACCTGATTAAACAAGTTACTGATGATTATACTGAAGACAGTTACAATACAGTAATACATGTCAACAATTAGAATTTTCCTGCAGCTTTGGCTAGAAAATGAAGATCAGATATGTTAATCATTGTCATTGGTAATGAAATGATTAGAGGTCATAGTTATTTTTGCCCCATTTTACATTTCTTTTTTGGATATGTCTACTGGTTCATCAATTACATGATTAGTCTGGTTCGAACACTATCGAATGATAACAATCACTTCAACCCTGGGAATGATGGATGTGGCTGGGGATTTGGATGGGGGAGAGAGGTTTGCATGGCAAAAGAAGGGTTGAAAGAAAAGGCAATGCTAGTAGGAGGACAATTCATTGTATCAACTTTGTTCCCTAGGCTTTCCAATGCCTTGACCTGTGACCTGAGAAACTTGAGGTAGTTTGCAGCCTCATCAAGCATAGATGCAGTGTCCATCTTGCTTCCCCCAGGAACAAGCTTCTGTAAAACCCTAATCCTCTCACTTATTCTCTCCCTTCTTTGCCTTGCAGCCACAGTTTGTGGATCATTTGATATCCTCACATTCTTCCTCTTAGGCTTTTCAATCATCTCCAACCCCAAGTTCACAGGCCTAAAAGCTGCTGCTCTATATATTATTTCCTTGATTTGTGCTATAGCCTCTGGATCAGGTTCTTCAATGGAAGGAGACATGGATGAATTTGGTTGCTGGAAATTGATATTAGATGAACAAGGACTCTTATCCCATCTGGGTTTCTTAGACTCTGAGATAATCCTGAAACCACCTTCAATAGAAGAAGAATTCTGAGCAATACTAAAGTAGGGATCACTGGCACCAACTTTGATCAAATCAGATTGATCATTACTCCTCTTTGAGCAATTAGCTTTGGAATATTCTATTGTGTTTCCTTGACTGGCGTATTGATCTGAGGAACTTTGAGACACTGTTTCATCGAGTTCATTAACTGGACACTGCATGGCCTTGTTTCTACCTTTGGAAGCATTACTCTCAGATTCACCAGTGGAAGCTGCACTGCCATAACTGAAGTTCCACAAGTTTCCACAGTCAGATAAAATCATTGAAATACCATCATCTTCTATAGACGTATCTGTGTTGCTATTAGTAGCTGAAAGCAAGCGATCAAAAGACTCAAGAGAGCAACCACCCTTCCCATTTTGGGAGCCACTGAGAAGTTGTTGTTGTTGGTGGTGGTGGTGGGGCATGTTGAAATCTGGCATGTAGTTGCTCATCAGGTTCATACTGTAAGGTCCATTGACTGAAAGGGATGCTGCATGCTGTGAGTGATTTGTGTTTGGCATCACAGTCATTATCTCTGAAGTGGTAGCATCTGCTGACTGATAAGTCACTCTTTCAGAATTTGAATATGCATGAACTGTTTGAGCTTTCTGCATCTCTTGTAGTTGATTAAGAACACCTGAACTTGAGTTGGGCATGGAGTACCCTCTTTCAAAGTCTTGTTGCTGAGTACTCCACATGATAGGTGTGTTCGCTGCAAATTGTGAGGCATCCCAATTCAGACTATCCATAGATGATTGTAATTTCTGATGAAATGAAACTAGAGAGATCTAGTTGAAACTTGGAGGAGAAAGTTATCCTTGTTAGTAGTTACCTATCATGTTGAAGACAGTAAATCAGATAAAACAAACAGACACAATTTTTTATCTTAACAATATTAAGTACCACAAAAAGAAAAGAAAAAAATGACCTTTCTACTTCTAGATATCCAGATGCTGCCAGAACCAGAATACTAACCCAAAAGCCAACAGGATGAGAATCCTAGTTTGAGTCTTCAATGTCAGCAACAAAGCAGAGGAAAGAGGGTAGCTTTTATATCAAGTTTTGCACAAATTGGTTGGTAGCATTAACTGTGTTCTTCAAATTCAATATGATAAGATTCAATATGATGAAATCTGTGATGAAGTTAAAAAAAAAAAAAAAAAACTGTCAGATTAAGCAACTAAATTTGGGTACTGCTTTATTTTTTACAGCACAAACTGTGCAAGTTGAGAGAATGAGAAATTCTGCTCTTGAAAAACATTCTGATACATTTAAAAAACTGAGGAGAGAATAGAAAGAGAGACAATAAGGTTGTACCTTGAGCTGCAATTGAAGACCAGTTACTGATGCGGTGTGTTTTTGTTATGGAGAACCTTGTATAAGGTAGGAAGAACAAAAGGTACTTGCTTTTATAATAAAACAAATATTGGTACTTGTGCAATTACGTCAGGAAATTGTATAATAAATAGGCACTACTTGAACATTAATGAATATAGGAGAGAAAAAATAAAAAAATAGGAGAGGCTATTTTAATATTGTTTCACAGTTTAGAGGAGTGCAGTGGTTTCTGAATATGATTATGATTTTTTATGAGCTAGGTGGGTCTGTAATACTATTTTTGCAGGAGCATGAGAAAATGAGACTTCAGATGAGAATTTTGTAATCTAAAAAATTCTCAAGTGATTGAATATTTTATCCTCTACCTGTTTTTTGTATTCTTTTTAAGTGCGGAAAGCTCTGACCTCTTTTTGGTTGCTTAGTAAAAACTGCAATGTAAGTGAACAATCTTTTATACAGCAATACCCTCTTTACAAAAGCTTTCTCTTAATCATGGTTTTGATCATAGCCTGCCTCTGATGTTTTCACTTTCTACCACAGTACTTGTTTAGGTATTTATATAGATATGAGCAAAATAGTTATTAGAGTTACAAAAGTGTAATTAATATATGAAATGTTAAATTATATAATACTATATAGAAATAGAGATAAGATCTTTTGATACCAATATCAAATTTGAAATTTAACACCTCATTTAAGAGTAATTAGATAAAAAAAATCAACGACTCTGATTTGTAAGCATGTGACACCATTGATCTTGTTTGATCTAACGGCTCTTAGATGAAGTGTCAAATTTCAAATTTGACACCAACATCAAAAGATCATATCTCATAGAAATATGGTATGAAATGAGAAATAGTGCTTGTCTAGTCTCCTATAGTAGCAGAGAGCATATCTTATGCTAAGATACAAAATAGTGAGATCTACTAAAAAAATGACAGCACAATTATCGAAATATTCGTGGGATAATATTTTCGTACAACATGATACTAATATTTTGTTAAGGAATATATCTCCATATAAAAGAAATATCTATATTAGCTCCAAAATTTGGTGTGTTAAAAATTATAGAATATAGAAAGTAAGTGTATAATTGCGTGCAACACCTGAAAATTTATTAGAAAAGAAAAAACCACATAAACAATCTGAAAAGATCTGGCTTAGAAATATATTTTTCACAGGATTGATGATTAAACCTGATAGTGGAGAGAGCCAGAGAGGACATAAATAATGTGTTGGCTGCAGTCAGATTAGCAGATAGACAAAGCAAGTTGTTGCCTATTCAAACATTTCTCATCACATTGTAGTTTTATCTTTTTGTTTAGATTTATTAGGTGATCCTTTTAAAATCACATATAATTGCCAATTTTGCAAAATTTATTCTTTTATTTGTGACGTCAACTTTATGTAAGAAGTATGAATATTATGAATTTTGTCAATAGTTTACCCTTTAAAACGCTATGATATAGTAAGACAAATAATCTTATTTGGGAAGATGGAGATGATAAGAGAAATATGCCTTTCACACATCCAACAATATGCAATAAAAAAAAAATGTATTATCCACATGAATAAAATGGGGTATAATGAGAATTGTTCCGGACTGAACATTTATGGTCCATAACAAGAATTAAAATATTTTGGATATAATTTAAATTTTATCGTGTATGTTGATATAGAAGTGACGTGAGTAAATAAACTAACAAATATACTATATTTTTTATTTTCAAGTTCGGAAAATCGACCCTGTATCATTAAGAAATTTAGTCATTTTTTATTTCAGTTAACTCTAAACGTCGGCAGGATTATTAATTTTTATATATATAAAAAAAGAGAAAAGTATTTCTCTATAATTATCGGAGATAAAGTTATTTCCAGTGAGCTCAAAATGATGTCGTTTTGATTTTGAGTTGTAAGATTAAAAAATTATAATGATAAAGACTAATATAATCCTGTAATATATTATAATTGTAAAAACACTTTGATTTTTGTTCCAAAATGATATCATTTTGAACTTAATGGAGATAACTTTATCTCCTGTAACATGAGAAATCATTTACCCATAAAAAAAAGTCTGTTCTCTAATGTCAACCATGAGATCAACTTCTTATCAACATTCATGTTTTCTTCCCCCTACAATAATGCTGCGGAAATTTCTGTCAAATACGTTGTCAACAGTCCAATTAATATTAAATGTACTCTCATTCACCAAAATATATATATATATATATATATATATATATATGTGTATATATATTAAATGTACTCTGTTTTATATATCCCCGATTTGTCGGGAATGCGTTAAGTTATAGACTGATTGCACGAATTAGAGGATCGGGACTCATATAACCTATTATAAATTCAGGATTTTTATTCTTATATACATGTACATTCCTAGTATTTTTTTGTTCTCAACAAAAATTATAAACTTATTTTAATCCTTTGAAGAAAAAAAAAAGTTGATCTATGATCTTTTTAAAATTTAAAATAAATTCATTTAATCAAAGTTGTGCTCCCTTAAAAATTCAAAAAAAACTTATATTTGTCTCTCAAAAGTCAAAAAGAATAACATAGAACTATTTTGAATATCAAAAAAGCTTAAATCAATTTTTTTTCATGGGATTAAACTGAATCCCTTGAGAATCCAAAAAATACTTTCTCTAAATTTGATTTCCTCGACTTGCATGTTAGAATCCTTTAGATATAGATTATCTTTTGCCCATCAGAACCATGACAGAAGATGCAGTTGATGACGGAGAGAAACGATCTAGACAACTTGCTATCAAAAGAATTTTTGGTTTATACACCACAAGAAAGCTAAGAGACTGGTGTGCACGGTATGATTCAGTTTTCTATAGAACTGAATTAAATTAAAAAAAAAAAAAAAATAGTTTCTGAACTGATTATAAAAAACATTTTAATTTTTGAATCGATTTATAAAAAATATTTGATTCTTAAATAAATTTGAAAATGTTGATTCGCAGTTTAATTCGATTCATTTGATTTTTTAACACTCTTGAAAATGAGTATAATTGAATTTGGTTTTATATTTAGCTCGAACCGAACTGAATGGATAAGGTGATTTAATTTTTAATTCAAACCAATCTTTAAAAAATATATTGATTGTTGAATGAATTTGAAATAAAATATATATATATATATATATATATATAAATAATTTTTTAATACGATTTGATCAATTTACAATTAAATTAAATTTATTTTATTTTATTTTTCATACCCCTACCAAGAGTTATCTCGAATACTAGATAAACTCTAGTCAATCCCCCTACGA
The DNA here is from genome assembly GCF_033153095.1 of Gastrolobium bilobum. Lineage (NCBI taxonomy): Eukaryota > Viridiplantae > Streptophyta > Magnoliopsida > Fabales > Fabaceae > Gastrolobium > Gastrolobium bilobum. The sequence continues at coordinate 91,100 of NW_026896618.1, forward strand.
AAGGATCCCACAATTACAATTTACAACCAAGTGACATGTCCCAACTAACATCAACACGGGTATTACCAGCACCATTGGAGAGGTGGTAAAGTGGGTGGTCCGCCCTCGTTCCGTCCTACTCCGTCATTAACTCGTCAAAAATTGAATCAGTCAGTCTCGTCCCGTCCTGTTTTTAAAAGTTAGCTGAAAAACTCAGCCCGTCCGGTCCCGTTTGACGGGTTGGGTTGGGTTGGCCAGCCAGCCCAATCCTGTTTTACATTAATCCACATTGATTCGTCTATGCCCGCTATCAACCCGCAAAAAAATAAGTCCGTCCCACTTTTGAACTGAGTTGAAAAACTCAGCCCACCCCACCCCGTTTAGCTGGTGGGACAGATTGTCCCACCGAACCGAGTCCGTTTTGTCGGTTCTAATTGGATCAAACCTCTTAATCCATTACTTTGAATCAGAACATAAATTAAATTTAAAAGTTTAATGATAAATATTCATCTTACAATGTTAGGAGTTTAATTTTATAAAAAAATATTGCAAGAAAGATCAAAACATTACTTTAAATAAGGATTAAATCGTGCATAATGATGTAACATATCTCGTTAAAAAAACGATTGAGTTAACTTATATTCAATAAATTCATTTATCTATCAAACGATGGTAGTTCAGTTGGCATCAAAAGACTAAATAAATAAAAATGAGCACATGTATTTAATCATTCTTAGCATCGTCTTTAAAAGTGATTTGAAGTCTTAATCATGGGACTCACCTCAAATCGAGCTAGTGGTGAAACGATGAATCGATTAACATATCTTAAAAAATAATTCATTTATCTTGATATTAATTTATTGTGTATAAAAGTTTTTTTTTTTTTAGTAAATGTTTTTTCCTTTGAAGTGTGAAGAAAGAACAGGGGAAACCGCCATATTGAGTGGGTCCCTTAGATTGGGTTTGTCTTTGATGAGAATGTCAATCTCAATCAATGCTTTGCTGACACAATGTTCTCATTCTTCTGCCAAAACACGACGTGAGCTGTCGGCTTGGCTTAACATTACTCCATCTTATCCGCTCGGCTCGGCTCGATGGCTTCAATCATAACCGTCTCGCACGTGAAGTGAACACTCTATTCACACGTGGAGGCCATTCATTGGTTGAAATCTGATGAAATAGCCCTCGCCCACGTGGGATGCAAGATCAGAACAGGGACCATCTCATCCAACTTATGCAACATAAACATATTTAATTCTTATTAATCAATTAAAAATTTATATGCTTTATTAAATGATTTGGGCTTTTTTTATTAATAGTATTGATATAAAATTTTATTTAATATTAAAAAATATTATAACATTTTCAAATGTTTCAATATTCGTCCTTTTATCTATCCAATTTATTAATGGATTTCGTCTCACGTGACAATCATGTGTTACTGATTGGTTATTATAATAATTAATAAACATGTTATAAACCCAATTTGGTTTTGGTTGGTTGTCATCAACTCATTTAGTGATATCATTTTATATGTAATCAGAAAAGATAAGAATATATTATGATCATGAGGTAACATGTGCATTTAGATCATGTAAGAATCATATATATCATCTTTAATTCCATTTGTGGATTTAATATGGTATATAGATAGGTTTTGTTTTTTAAGCAATTCGATCTTAAAGTTATTATCAATTGAGTGCCAAATATGTATTGTGTATAGTATAAATATTTTTATCGCCAAGTAAATTTTAAAATATATATCAAATCAAAAGGGTGATAAAAGTAATTGTCTTAGATAAACACAATTAGGTTAAATAAAATCTTAAAAATATATATAAAAATAAAAAATTTAAAATTATAAATAAAAATACATATAATTTACTAAAAATTAAATTTCAAATTAAAAAGAGAAAGAAATTATTAATCACACATGTTATTGAAAAAAATGAGATTAACTCATTTTCAAGAGAGTGTACCCTAGTTTAACATATAAAGATGAATCACTTGAAATTAAATCAACCAACATTTATAAAATGAGGACGATTATACTTACGATATATTTTGTTTTACAACCTCTTATAATGATACGGTGGAGACTCATAAATTGAAGAGGAGGGCTGGGGCTCCCTCTTGGGCCAAAGATTACATTGTGTAATCTTTCCATGTCTTAGGCCCAGAAAGGAATAACTCATTGATAGGAGTAATTGTCTGATAGGAGTAATTGACTGTTAGGAGAATTGTTTTTAATTGCTTTCTGTTATGTGTATTGAAATCGCTGTTATGTTGTGAATGCTCTTGATGAGCTGTTAAGTAGTTTCGCATACGTGTCATTTTGTAACAAACTCAGTCTTGGAGGTAGGACTCGTGGCTTAAAAGCCCCAATTGGGTCATTTTGGAACGGACTTGAATATACAGATTCCTTATACCATATTTTTTCTCTCTGTTCACGATTGTTCTCCTTGTTCTATTTCTCCCTGAAATTCCAATAAGGATCCGCGTTCCTTTCATTGGTGCTTTCATCTCTTTGGAGCTCACCCGAAGTTCACGATGCGTGTTCAGGAGTTGGCTGATGAGTTTAGCACGTCCCAGATCCGTATTGATCGTGGGTTGGACGAAATGCAAGCTAGGGTTGATCAGCGTTTCAACGAGCATCAGCATCAATTCATCTCTATCAATGCTCAACTGCAAGAAATACATGCAGCGGTGGTTGGCCACAGTGTTCATACACATGGTGCGCATTCTTCTGGTTCTGATGGTGGAGGTACATCACAGCCGCGATTCGCTCCGGATGATCCTCGACTGCTTATGAAGTCAATCCGCATGGAGTTACCAGTTTTTAGTGGCTCAGATCCAAATAGTTGGATTTTTCGCACGGAGCTCTTCTTCGGGTTACAACAGGTTCCCGAATCATTGAAGGTCAAGCTAGCTGGTATGCGCATGGATGGTTTAGCAGGTCCTTGGTTTCAATGGCTTTTCAATGGTGGATCCGTTCAGTCTTGGGATCAATTGAAATCAGCTGTTCGACAGCGTTTTGGCGGTACTGCCTACACTGATCTGAAAGGCGTGTTATCAAAGCTTACACAGGATGGGAGTTTGGATGATTATATTCGCAACTTTGAAGCATTAATCAACCAAGTCACGGAGTTTTCTGATGTTGTGCTTATGAGCTTCTTTGTTTCAGGATTATTACCTGATCTTCGAAGAGCCATTCAACTCCATTCCCCAACGTCCCTCCATCAAGCTATACAGTTAGCTATCACGTATGATGCACATTTTGTGGAGCTGCGGTCATCCTTTTCTTCGCCAGGGATTAAGAAGAGTTTTGTTAAGAATTCTTATACAGTGGAAAAACCTAAGCCATTGTCCACTATTGTACCTAATTTGAAACTTGTGTTGCCTTCCCTACCTTCTAATGTTCCTTACAAGAAGTTTAGTCATGAAGACCTTCGCAAGAAGAGAGAGTTGGGGTTGTGTTACACTTGCGATGAAAAATGGAATCCTCGTCATAAGTGCCAATCGAAGCTCTTCTTACTGATAGGGGATTTTGATGAATTTCCTGAAGAGGTGGAGGAACAAATTTTGTGGCAACCTGAAGGTATCACTGAGGTACCTCATGAAGCTGCTTTACATTCTTTGAAAGGGGAAACCAACCCTCGGGCACTTCAGTTTAGGGTGAAGTTTAAAGGCAAGGAGATTTCTATTCTGGTTGATTCAAGTAGTTCCCATAATTTTATCCAAAAACATCTGGTTGAGGCTGTGGGATTGTCAACTGTTAAAGTGCCTAGAATGCGGGTTTTTCTTGGTGATGGGGAGTTCTTGATTTGTGACAGGAAATGCTTAGCTGTTTCATTAGAAATTCAAGGTTATGCATTTTCGGTGGATTTATGGATTATTGAACTGACTGGTTTTGAAATCATATTGGGAATTTCTTGGTTGAGTCATTTGGGCAGAGTTCTTCATGATTATTCTGACCTGTCCATGGAGTTTATGTCCAGCACAGGCAAAGTGATTTTACATGGTGAAGCTATTAGAGAAGTGGTCAATTCTGATCAACAATGCTTGCGATTGGATGGGGAGATAACTCACAAGGAGCCTGAAATTCTACCTGAGTTAGTAGAACTGAAGCACAAAATTCCCAATGCTGTTTGGAAAATTCTGGTGCAGTTTCAATCTGTATTTCAGCTTCCACATGGCTTGCCACCTTCTAGAAGTTGTGATCATGCCATTCATTTGGTGGAAGGGGCTCGACCAGTCAATGTGCGGCCTTATAGGTATACACACCATCAAAAAGGGGAAATCGAGAAACAAGTCTCTGAGTTGTTGGCAACTGGATTTATCAAGGAAAGTAGAAGTCCTTTTTCTTCTCCAGTATTGCTTGTTAGGAAACATGACAACTCTTGGAGGATGTGCATTGACTATAGAGCCTTGAACAACATTACAGTTAAGGACCGTTTCCCTATCCCAACAATAGATGAGCTGCTGGATGAGCTTAGGGGAGCAAATATTTTTACCAAGCTAGATTTGAGGAGTGGTTATCACCAAATCTTGTTGATTCCGGAAGATACTCCAAAGACGGCATTTAGAACTCACGAAGGCCATTATGAGTTCTTGGTGATGCCTTTTGGCTTAACCAATGCTCCTTCAACATTCCAGGCAGCAATGAACCACATGTTCAGGCCATATCTTCGCAAGTTCATCATTGTCTTCTTTGATGATATACTAATTTACAGTGGTACCGTTGAGGATCATTATACTCATCTTATGCTGACCTTGAGTTGCTTGCAGGAAAATATGTTCATGGTGAAGCTTAGTAAGTGTTCCTTTGCATTGGCTGAGGTGGAGTACTTGGGGCATTTGGTCTTAGGTTTTGGTGTGAAGGCTGATCCTAGAAAAATTGCAGCAATGCAACAATGGCCACAACCGAAGACAATAAAGCAATTAAGAGGTTTTATTGGTCTTACAGGTTATTACCGCAGGTTTATTAGACAGTATGCAGCCATTGCCTCTGCCCTGACTGACATGCTGAAGAAGGACTCATTTTGTTGGTCAGAAGAAGCTTCTCAAGCTTTTGAGGCTTTGAAGGATGCTATGACCAAGACCCCTGTCTTGACTCTCCCTGATTTTTCCTCCCCATTCGTGGTGGAAACTGATGCATCAGCCTTGGGGATAGGGGCTGTCCTTCACCAACATAATCATCCTATAGCTTTTTTTAGCAAGAAGCTTGGACCAAGGATGCGAGTGGCTTCAACTTATGTTAGAGAATTATATGCTTTGACTGAAGCAGTGAAGAAGTGGAGGCATTACTTGTTGGGTTCACGATTCATCATTCGAACAGATCATCGGAGCTTGAAAGAATTGCTTACTCAAACAGTCCAAACTGTTGAGCAACAGAAGTATGCATGTAAATTGATGGGGTATGACTTCAGTATAGAGTATAAGCCTGGAATTAGCAATGTGGCTGCTGATTCTTTATCCAGATGCTTTGAGGAGGAGCAATCAGGTTTCAATTTATCCTTGCTGTCTGAAGTCAAATTCTCATTAATTGATCAGATTCATGCAGAGAACAAATCTGATCCTGAGTTATTGGACATTCACTTAAAATTGGCAAATAAGGAGCTGTTGAGTCCTGAGATTACTGAGAAAGATGGAATTCTGTTCCATAAAAATCGATTCTTGCTTGGGAGTACTTCTGCCTTGAAGGATGTTGTCATGAATGAAGCCCACTCCTCGTTGATTGGAGGACATGCAGGTATTACTCGGACCCTTTTAAGAATTTCTGCTTCTTTCTTTTGGAAGGGTATGAGAGTAGATGTCCAGAAGTTGGTCCAGCAGTGCTCCATTTGTCAAATGGTTAAACATACTACTTCTCCTCCCTTGGGTTTGCTTCACCCTTTGCCTATTCCAACTGAAGTGTTCGAAGATTTGAGCATGGCTTTCATCACTGGGTTACCCCTATCTAAGGGATTCAATGTTATACTGGTTGTGGTTGATCGCTTGACAAAATTTGCCCATTTTAGGGCCTTGGCTACTCCCTACACTGCTTCCAAGGTTGCTGCTCTGTTCTGTGATATGGTAGTTAAGTTACATGGTTTTCCAAAAACCATTGTATCAGATAGAGATTCTACTTTTCTGAGTCATTTCTGGTCTCAACTCTTCAAGCATAGTGGGACAAGCCTTAGAACCAGTACCTCTTATCATCCACAAACAGATGGACAATCTGAAGTCACAAACCGATACTTGGAGCAATATCTTCGTGCTTACTGCCATGATGAGAACCATAAATGGGCTGTGTACCTAGGTTGGGCAGAATACCACTACAACACTGTTGTCCACTCTTCGATTGGCATGACACCCTTTCAAGCACTCTATGGTAAGATCCCTGTCATGATTCCTTCTTATGTTAAGGGGTCGGTTAGAGAGGAGGCAGTTGATACCACACTGCACCATCGTGATTCTTTGCTGAAGTTTCTTAAAGATCACTTACAGGCGGATCAGAATCGAATGAAGGTTCAGGCTGACAAACATAGAAAGGATCTCACATTTGCAGTTGGGGATTTGGTGCTCATTAAACTGCAGCCTTATAGGCAGATCACCTTAGCACATAGGAAGTGCCAGAAACTGTCTAAGAGGTATTTTGGTCCTTATCCTATTGTACGTGTACTGAGTCCTGTGGCTTATCAATTGGGATTGCCTGAAGATTGTCGAATTCATCCTTCTTTCCATGTGTCTGTGCTTAAACCATTCAGAGGGGATGGTTCTATTACCCCTGTACCATTGCCTGCTGTTACTAAAGCAAATCATCTCGTCCAAGTACCACTGACTGCTGTGATGACTAGAATGATTCAGGGAGCTCAGGGAAATCGTCGCCAATGGTTGATTCAGTGGACCAATGCCCTCCCTGAAGATGCTACATGGGAGTTCGAAGATGATATAATTCTGTTTTATCCAGAATTTTCCCTTCCCAAAATCAACCTTGAGGACAAGGTTTCTGTTGCAGATGGGAGTAATGATACGGTGGAGACTCATAAATTGAAGAGGAGGGCTGGGGCTCCCTCTTGGGCCAAAGATTACATTGTGTAATCTTTCCATGTCTTAGGCCCAGAAAGGAATAACTCATTGATAGGAGTAATTGTCTGATAGGAGTAATTGACTGTTAGGAGAATTATTTTTAATTGCTTTCTGTTACGTGTATTGAAATCGCTGTTATGTTGTGAATGCTCTTGATGAGCTGTTAAGTAGTTTCGCATATGTGTCATTTTGTAACAAACTCAGTCTTGGAGGTAGGACTCGTGGCTTAAAAGCCCCAATTGGGTCATTTTGGAACGGACTTGAATATACAGATTCCTTATACCATATTTTTTCTCTCTGTTCACGATTGTTCTCCTTGTTCTTCTCCCTGAAATTCCAATAAGGATCCGCGTTCCTTTCATATAATCATTTCAATGATTTTTTTTTGTTGTATCAAAATTAAATCATTGGTTACAAATGATATTAATTGAGAGTCATTGATATAATTTTCATCAATCAACCATAAAAATGGTTGTAATAGATTGTAAGAGAAAAGAAATTTTAAGTATAATCCTTCTTTTATAGAATTACATTCATTAAAATTTGATATTTAATTAAGCAGATAAATAGAGAATAGGTGAGTGAGTACTCTAATTTAATATGAAATATCTAATCTAATCAAATATATTACATTAAGAAAGGTTTATATATTTAAGTTTCATGCAACATGTTATCATCCTAACCATTTTTCAAGCCATTAGGATTGGTCCAATGGCAAAGGATTTAGGTATATTGTATTAGGTGATGTGTTCAAAATTTTCACTTGTATCAAAAAAAAAAAAATTCCTACCCATTTTTTCCTCTAAAAAGGTCAACTTATAATAAAAGCTACTTCCCTCGTATATTTTTTTGCATTTGACCTTTAAGAAAAATAAATTGATTAAATAAATTCAAATAATTCCAACATTACACGAATTCAAATTTCAAAATTGAAAAATGTTCCTTTTAACTAATTGATCAATTAATTGCATCCAATAATAATATTTGGTTTGATACACAATGATTAATTACATCTAATAGTAATAATATATAGATTGGAAATTTTATTTAATTTTAAAATATATAAGATTCACACTATAAAAATTATCTCTTATATATATATATATATATATATATATATATATATTTATTTATTTCAATTCAATTCATCTTGAGAAAGTAATTGAAAAAAGACAAGTAACTAGAAGAAGAACAAAAGAGAGGTGTCGGCATGCATGCAGTAGCCTATGGAGTATGGACCATAAGGATAAAAGGCTTTTACCTATATATCCATGTAAACCCATAACCTCAATAATGGCCCAATTTAGAAGCAGCCTTCATTATTCTCAAACTGTTGAAAAATTATCAACAAATAAACAACAATGTGGTGCCCATTGCCAGCTCCTCCATATCTCTTTGATTCCATGCATGATGTGCTAAACATTACTAAGCTCAATCTTGGTGCATAAATGAAAATGAAACATGTCGGCTAAAGATCAGATAGGAATAGGTTTGTTGACAAAATGGAATTTACATAAACCATGACTTGTCATAATCCAAGAAAGAATTCCCCTCTCTTTTATGGCATCGTGGGCTTTCAATGGGTTAGTCACATTCAATGGCTTTAAATCAACAACCAAATAAAATAAGAGAAAAATGTTTTGTCCTTTTAAATGACATAACTTGTATTATTTCACTCTCGTCAAGAGGTGATATTCACATCTTTATTTTTTGTGTCCATTATCTGTCCCTTATGATTTATATATTTTTTTCATTTAAAATGACACAATTTTATATTCTTCTATAAATAATGCATATTTTTTTCCATAAAATAAACTCTAATGGGGGTATTATCACATTCACAATAAACCATCATTTTCTCTTACATTTTCTAGAACTCGTAGTTTTGTCCTATAACTTCCAAAGCTGGCTTTGCCGATATTGCCAAAGTTCAAGGGTAATGATTTGATGTTGACCCCCACGTGCACATAACACCAGGCCCACACAATCATCTTATATTTCTTTTTTTCCTTTTTATTTGTTTCTAGTTGTGGAAATTATTGATCATTGTTAATTACCATTACTATTATTTCATTCATCATTCTTCTCTAATTGAAGTTTGCTACACCGATGCACAACAGCACACAAGCCACATGCCAAGCATGCTATATGTATTAAAATTTTGATGCTCGCTTCAGGTAGTTCCCATGTAGCACCGACACCGATACGGGACACGTGACACGATATAATACGACACTCCAACATGTTAATTCTAAAAAATGTTAGATTTCGACACGTTAGGACACGTTTTAATATTAAATAATATTTTTAATTTATGTAGTGTATATTATATTTAATATTCAATAATTTAACAAAAAAATGAATCTAAACTTATAATATTCATAAATTTTGCAAAGAAATATAAGATATCTCAAATATTTATATTAAACTCAATAAAATAGTAATCGTAATCCAACAAATCTAATAGTTTGAACTAAAAATTTAACGCAACACAATCTTTAAATCTTTTTTTTTGAATTTTTATAACGCGTGTTGGAGTGTCGGGGAGTGTCCGAGTGTCAGGAAGTGTCCAACACGACACGTTAGGATTTTTGAAGTGTCGGTGCTTCATAGCTCCCCATAAAATATTTGTTTTCTTAGTATAAATATGCATTAATTCAAGTTGTCACTCCCCTAATATCGAGGGATACCATTATCGATTCTATGGATTGCTTTGTTTATATCAGCTTGAACAATGGACAAAGCATTACATTTCCTACAATGTTGGTGGCATATATAACCAATCTATAATGTGCCCTTTTTTTCTTCTTTTTTGGTAAAAATAATTTGAATATCCTGAAACCACCAAAGAGATAATAAAGTATGAAAAAGGAAAAAGGAAAACATAAAGCAGGTTCCACAAATTTTATTTCACTTATTTCAGATTGATTACGTTCTATTTATGCAAATTTGGATCCTCTTACATTGACCATTTTTTCATATGAGAAAATCCAAATCCATTTTATATTATTCGCGTTCTTCAAAAGTGAATGCTTGAGTGTTACTCGCCCTCGCCTCATGATTGGGACATACAGTTGCATGCTTCGAGGGATATGCCTCATTTCCCAAAGAAAAGCCCAATCTAGGATCCAAGGTGGGTCATTGTGATTGGACCAGAAAGCCCAAATGGAAACACTTGCTCTATTTTTATGGCCCAAATTAAATGGGCTGTATGGACCCTAAAAGTCCAAATTAAACTCATTTTTTGGGCCGGTCTTCTAGTTAAGTCCCAAGGTTTTTATTGAATTTTTTAAGCAAAAAAAAATTTGAAAAAGGTTCAAATGGTGTGCTTTTTTTTTTTCCAGTTCCACCGTGCTTATCCTCACACTATTTTATTCTCTCTTTTTTTTTTGGTAATTTATTTTACTCTTTATTTAAAGGGCTTAGTGTTTTTCAATTTAAATAACATAAGTTATGTCATTTTAGGAGAGAGATAGACACAGAAAATGAAAATCATGGGAGAGAAAAAGTGGATGATTTTTTTTAATTTAAAATTTAAATAAAAAATTTTATTCTGTGTCTATCTCTCTCTTAAAATGACATAACTTTATGTCATTTAAAATGATAAACACTTTTCCCTTATTTAAAATAGATAAAATATGTTTGCATAAAACTCGATTTAGTAACTATGTTATGTATCGAGATTATTGTTGTTTTTAATTTTAGTCAATTGTGTTTGACAATTTTTAATGCTAAATAATATTAAAATCATGATGTATGAGAATGCTGTTATTATTATTATTATTATTATTATTATTATCATTATTATTATTTTGATAATCAGAATACTGTTATTAGAAAAATGTTAGTAACACAACTTGTGATACTTTTTATTTAATATTTTTATTATTAAGTAAAATTTTATGTCAATGTTAATAATTAATTTGGACTTATTTTTATAATGGATATTTTACTAAATAATAAAAAATATTTAAAAAGTATGCATTTAATATTTATGATGTATATATTCTTATAAAAGTTTGGTGTTTGTCATTTTAAATGATACAAGTTATGTCATTTTAGGAGAGAGATAGACACAGAAAAATAGAAATCATGGGAGAGAGAAAGTGAGTGATTTTTTTTTAATTTAAAATTTAAACAATTTTTTTTATATATCTGTCTCTCTCTTAAAATGACATAACCTTATGTCATTTAAAACGACAAACACTTTTCCCTTCTTATAATAAATAAGAATTATTTTATTTAAAAAAAAAAAAGAAAAGAAGAAGAAATAAGAAATTTTAAATATCTTAGGAGTGTCAAGTGTGTGCCACCAAAGCACAAAAAACTTCACGTGATTCACACCAAATATCCCTTTACCTCCTCCCTAAAAAAACTGCATATTTAAGCCAAATTAATCACGTGTTAGTAAAAAAAGTTTAAACAAAATCAACCACAAAATCTTAATTTCTTTCCCATAAGGGTGTTGAACTAGTGTCATGTTTGAGGAGACATAGTTTTAATCCCACGCGAACAACTAGCGACTGTGAAAAACCGCACATTGCAACACTAATACAATTGGAAGGTAACATGCACGCACCGTACGAGGTGGTAGTGAGTGACAAACTTGTGTTAAAAAAAACAAACCACCTTAATTCCTAAAATACGAGGACAAGGATTTTAACGGATTTTTCGTGAAAGATTGGCCAAATGCAACGTGCGGTAAAACATGCACTTAACACCTTTGGTTTTGCCTTGCCCTTCGCCAAAGCTATAACACACACTGCATTGCATAAAAGAGAGACCCGGTCACTGTCTCTTTCTCCAATCATCCACTTTGAACAATACATGCCATTTTACTCTCCCCTCTTCTTATAGTCTTTGGTTCCTTCTCTTTCAAGAGTTTATATCAATTCAACTTTATAGGGTCACTCACAATCTCTTTGAAGAAACATTAGGGTATTTCACAATAGCTGGTCCCTACTATAGTACCCTGCCCTCCAAGTTTTGCTCTCACTTATTTTATTTTTTTCATTTTGTTGTTGTTGGTAGTGCCCTTGTGGTTTCAAGGTTGCCTTGTGTTGTGTTCCTACTCAATCTATCTTCCTTCAAACTTTTGCTTCAGTTTTGCTTCCTTGTCATGTTCTTTGATGAGCCTCCATGCTTCTCATTCACAACTTAACTTTCATTTGGAACTCTTGTGCTTTTCTAAGTAAAATTCATGTGCTTTTTTGTTTGGCTGTTTCTGGTTTTCAGCTAAAAAGTTCAATTTTTGAGAAGTGGGTGCCTCTGAATTTGTGTTTTACCTCTCATTTCTCATGTGCTCCTCCTCCTTGTTTATAATGCACCATCAGAAAAGCTGTTTCTTTGAAGCGGGTTAAACTTTTTTTTTTTCATAAAAGTTACACCATGAATTGCTTGTGGATTAATTGATTTATTTTAATATGGTTGGAATCTTTTTTTTTCCTGGCTAAATTTGCCAAACAGAACTTTGTTTCTATCTTGAAAATTTGAGTTTCTCATACTCCTGAAGTGGTTTTGCCTAGCTGAAAAAACACACACTCGATTGGCAATTTTCTATTAAAGGAATGAAAAACTATATTTTGTAACTTTGGCAGAGATATGAGGTTCTTATAGTGGATAGAGTGTAGAAGGAGGACTAGGATGAAGGGGGAAATTGATGAGGGCAAGGAGATTAGCCCAATGTTTCCTAGGTTGCATGTTAAAGATGCAGAAAAAGGAGGACCAAAAGCACCCCCAAGGAATAAGATGGCTCTCTATGAACAATTCAGCATCCCTTCTCAAAGTTTTGCCTCAGGATCAGCATCCTTGTTTCCTTCCCCGCTCAGAAACTACACAGTTCCTTCAATATCTAGCCACGTGAGTCAATTAACGTTCCTTAAACTTTTACCTGTAATCATTTCCTGTATCTTCTTATCTTTTCCCTATTTTCAATGATGGAATGGAACTCACTATGTTTTACCTATCTTTATCCCTTTCACAAGCTAAAGAGAGTACAAGGAACCAAATCAGCCCAAAAGCTTAAGCGGTCGGGTGAGGCTATATTAATGATTTTATATATCTTAACACGCTCCCTCACACGAGAGTCCACACTGGACTTGAAGGGTGGATAATGCACAGGCCCACCTACCCGTGCGAAGAAAGAAACTCCACTTGAAAGAAATTCCACTTGAAAGAAAGTGAGGAGCAGTGAGGATTGAACCCGGTACACCGAGGCTCTGATACCATGTAAAGAATCAAATCAACCCAAAAGCTTAAGCTGTTGGGTGAGGCTATTAATGATTTTAAATATCTCAAGTATAGACTTTTGATACAAGTAAGGAAGAAGGTATTAAGTTGCATGAAATCATAATACTACTTGAAACTGTCACCAGAAGAAAATAATTTTTTTTTACACATATTGTATAGCAAAACCTATAAGAATATACTTGAATTTTCGAACATAATTCAAGAAATAGTAAAAAAAAGAAAAAAAATCACTCCCATGATCTTTCAGTAATGAAAGAACAGTTTTACCACTGCTCCAGTTCGTCCCCTTAATTTAAATAATAGTAATAATAAAAAAATATTTTAAGCCTTAAATGATATATTGAAATGGAACACACAACTGTGCCAGCAATGATGAATTACTTCATCTATCTCTTTTCTTTTAATCACTTTTCTTTCCTTATTCTCTTATTTTCAAATATTTGTCTGTTTCCTCTCCTTCCTTTTATGTTTCCTTATCTTTGAACAATAAATATCACTCTTTTTCTTGTGGGAGAGGGGGAGTGGCACAAGTAGTTCTGATTTTCTCTCTCTCTTCTTTTTGTTTTCCCCATTTCTTCAGAGGGAAGCATGAAGTACTGAGCAGCATACATGCATAAACACACATGCAATACATATTGACATATCTTTACCATTAGTTTTTTCTGTTCACCTTTTATAGCCAGTTTAATTATGATGTCTATACTATGCTGCAGGTCAATAGCAGTCAAAGCATCCAATTCTGCACCTCCACTGCACCTTCTATTCTGGCTGAGAAGATTCAAGCCTATAGTTCCAGAAAGATTAACTTAACGAAATTGATGGTGAGTCATGAGTAAGAACCTATGAAACTTACAAATTACCAAAAATAAACTTCTGATGTTCATTGTCATTTACTGGTAAATGCAATTTCTTTCAGCAAAATAATTTCATCAGTAGTAAGAATTCTCTGAAAACACTTGATGGTGAAGATGCTTCTATAAATTCTGGTTCTGCCAATGGGAAAATTTCATGCTGTAGCATCATCCAAAATGACAAAGATGAGGACAAACTTGCTTTGAGCTGTTCACTTAAAAGTCTAAATTCATTTAGAAAGATGGTGAATTCACCTGGAGCCATGGAACTGAAGTCAGTAGAAGAACATGGGAAGAACCAGATGGAAGAGCATACAGAAGTGAGTGAGATAAGTCAGAAGCCAGAGGAAGGGTCTCCTCTCTCATTAAATGGTTTTAGTGATATGACAGATGCATCATTAATCTCATCGGTGCAAGGTTGGAATTCTAAACCAAAGAAGAAAGAACATAGATCTTTGAAGGAAGAAATTAGAAGTATTTCAGAAGATAGGTTGAAAACATTGCAAGGTAGCAATGACCACACACATGAGGAACATGCAGCTTTTGGGGACAAAATCAACTTAAGGGACCATTGCATGGAGAAGCCAGTAACCAGTGATGTCCACAATTGTCCTGGTGAGTTGGAAATTAGTAGAAGTTGCTTCCTAAGCAAGAGAGATGGGAATAAAGATGAGGATACATATAAACATTCTGATGCCTTAAATAAACCCAGCTCAGAATGTACATTGGGTATGGATATTTCCCCTGACAATGTTCTAGAAATTATAGGTGAAAAGCAATTTTGGAAAGCAAGAACTATTATCATCAAGTAAGTTTATCTGTCTATGTTTGGTCTTTTTCTCTTTTTGTTAAACTTCATAAATTTACATCTGAACTAAGCTGAGTTTGTTATTGTTTACAGATAATCTCTATAAGTTTCTGAAACTTCTATTGCATGGTTTTTAATGTGATCTATAGTAATTTTGGTTCCCCTTTATAAAAATAAAATAAAATTGTAGCAACTTACAGATACACATGGGTTCCCCGATGCTATACTAAACTTCAAAGCCAGACAATGTCAAAAGATTGATGTCGGTCATCTCTATCTGCTAGGTTTATGAATTATTGGTGCTTAATTTTCCTACTTCCTTAAAATATTTATTATTAATGGATGAAATATTACGCTAGTTATATGCATCAAAACATTGTCTCTGCTCAAGTGTAAATTTTAAATGACTGTAACTGCAAAATGTATATATCGCAAGAACATGTCAATTGCCAAATTTTATAGTATATGAATCCTGAGACCAAAAGTTTATGCAGTTTGATTGAATCTCCAAGGATTAGTTGGTACACACATGCATTATATAGCATGTCTTATACTTTTTGGTTTGAAAGTACTAAACAGTGGAAGGCTTACGATTCACAATATCAAAATAAGTGTTTTGAGCGAATTAAGAGTATCAAAATAAGTGCTCATATATTTCACTTATTCATATTATTTTTTTCTTTATTTTGCTCCCTACTTGGACCTGATACTGACATTAATTACTATATTCAGTCAACAGAGAATCTTCCTCCTCCAAGTGTTTGAGTTGCATAGATTGATAAAGGTAATTGCCGGACTGAAATATTATTGACTGTTTGTTCTTATAAATACGAGTGCCTTGCTTTCACTCACATTGTCGTATGAGAAGTAACTACATCATGTCTTAAAAGCAGGTACAAAGATTAATTGCCGGGTCACCCCATTTATTGCTTGAAGATAAACTCATACTTAACAAGTCACCACTCAAAACATCAGCAGCATCCAAGCAATTACAATCTGACTTTGTCAGTAAACGACCATCCTCAGTTGTTAAAGTAGATAGCAAGTCTGAGAAGGCCACAACTACTGAGCATGATAAAAACAATGCAGTTGGGAAGATTCCCCTTCCTTGTGTCAACAACATAAGCAAAGGCCAAGTTAATCAGCCTTCAAATTATGGCCATCATTTAGGAAACCTTGCACTAGCCTCTGCAGATATAAATTCCAAACAGTCCTCAAGCTGTGTCTACCCTCCACCAGGAAACCAATGGTTAGTTCCTGTCATGTCCCCATCTGAAGGCCTTGTATATAAGCCAATCATAGGGCATTGCCCTCCAAATTCAGGTTTCATGGCACCCTTATATGGTGCTTGTGGTACAATGAGCTTCAATCCAGGGAGCAAGGATGTTTCAGATGCATCAGCTCTTGCACCAGGTTCTCAACAAAGGATTGGAATATTTTCTGGTTCATCTTTACCTCAGTTCTTACCACCATGTGGCCCACCATTCATGCATCCATCTATATCAGCTTCAGCTATTGAGGAAATGGGACAGTCTAATGGTCCTGAAAATCACCAATCATGTAGAGAAGTCAATTCTGCCATATTGTACCAAAGCTTATCTAACATGTCCAGCAATATGAGTCAAGTGATGTCAAGAAACATTTCAACTTATCAATCAATGAAAGATAAAGAATCACAAAGAAGCACAGCTAGTAGTCCATCCAAGAGGGTGAAAGGAGATGTACTTCCTTTGTTTCCTGTGTCACCAACATTTTGGTCATCAGCAGATAGGAACACACATGTTGAAAACCAGCCAAGAGTAATCAAGGCTTTGCCTCATAATCCAAAATCAGCAACTGAATCAGCTGCACGGATATTCAGGTCAATACAGGAAGAAAGGAAACTTTGTAACTAGCCTATCTCATAATATGTCTATTAAGTCAAGATATTCGAATTTGACAATATAGCCTCACACTCTTAACACTGTATCTATAACCATTTTTCTCTGATAAATATAACCCCGGAATGGATTCATATACATAGACACACATACACATGTAATATATACCAACCACTTTAGGAAATGCAGAAACTTCATCCACCTCATATTGGCAGCTCTGGCTTGTAGAAAGAGGTTACATCTATGGAACAAAAATCATATGTTAATATATAAATATATTGGTAATAATCATAAGTTAATATTGAAAGAAAATAATGTATCCTTCAAATAGCTAAATGAACATATGGATGGTACAAGCGTAAAGGGTAATAATAAATGTAGACGTTTTGGGCAATGTCATACGCTATTATTTGTTTGTTTATTTATTGGGTTCATCTTTTTTGCAGTCAATATAGCCTCAAACGACGTTGTTTTTTTTAGCAAAAATCAAGGTATTTTTGTAATTATAATTTATTTTAAAGTTATAATAGTCTTTATTATTATAATTTTTTTTCAACTCAAAGCGACGTCGTTTTAAAAGTAAATATAGATATTCATTGTAAAAATATTAAAATCTTATTTATTTTTGACCAGGTGCTTCTAAGAGTAAGGGTGTTGAAAATTAGCCTAGAGTGAAAAAAATAAATAAAAGAATTGGATCAACAAAAATTGTATCCAAATAAATATATTTTGTCCCTATTTGGACTTTGATTTGGGCCTGTCTGAACAGTAACTGCCGCCAATTGTGTCGGGCAAACCCGATAGTTTGATGTCTAATTTTTTTTTTTATCAAATTATTATTAAATTATATAATACATGAAAATTTTCAGCTATATTCTCTTTAGGTTTAATATTACTCTCGTGATTCCAAAACTGATTCTAAAACCAAGTTATTTTGAATTAGAAAAAAAGAATTTATCATGATAAAAACTAATGTAAAAAAATATGGGATATGATATTATATCTATTTTTTTTATATTTATTTTGAAAATTGATCCTCTTATGTGAAAAAAAATAATATAGTCACGTGGAAAGATCACAACCATACAAATGTGAATCAACATTTATGATTTTATAACTATCTATTTTAATATTTTTTTCTCTTCCTTTATTACTATTGATCTATCTTTATATAATTATGATTTTTCACATGACTATGTCATATACTTTTTTTAATATGAGATGATCCAGATCCATTTATTTTATTTACTTTTCACAACAACATTAGATCATAATCTTAATTAATAATAGAAGAAGCGAGAAATAGTGAAAATCAATTGAAATTATAATCTAATAATCTAAAAAGAATTAGATAAAATAAACATGACAAAAAAATAAGCATACTATCGTATCCCAAAATAAATAATTTTGGACAATAAGTTGACTTGCCAAACCTATGGTGTGAGATGAGTTAGCAATTTGCTAGCTCCCTATATTTTTTACCTAACCCACACGTAATTTGCTTAACTTACACCTGTTTTAATAAGTTTAAATATATAGGAAGATATCTGAACATTTTTCTCAAACACGCAACAATAAAAATTGACAACGACCTTATTAATTAAAAATGAGATCATGTTCGTTTACAATTTAAGATAAACTGTGTAAAATCTCCACTATTAATTTTTTGTTCGTGTGTAATAAAATATTAATGATCGATATAGTCGTTTATCTGCAGATGTAACCAGGTTTAATGAGATCATGATCCATCAGATTAAATTAAATTAAATTATTAACGTGTTATACAGATATTGAATGTTAGCCATCAGATTTTTTTAACTGCAGTTCCTATAGTTCCTTTTAGAATTATATTGGATTCAGATTCCTAAAAAAGAAACCAATGCAATGAATGCAACCTCCCAAGAATAAGCATTCACATATCCACAAGAAAAGTAATGAAGCTAAACGTTGAAAGTTGATAATTTTGTTAGGAGTTTTATTTTGAAACAATTCATTCACCCAATTCATTCAATCCCTCTAATCATTGTCAAAAACTTAAAAAATAAGCAAATAGAATTGGTCTAGACATTTAGTGGTGAGAAGTTTGGATATGTTATATTAGGTTATGTGTTTATTCTCACTTGTATAACAAAAAACTTAAAAAATAGTTTATTGTTGTTTGTAAAATTTATTAAATATATATTAATTAAATCAATTAATAATAATAATTATCTAAAAGTCGTTGATGGCAATAGTTAAAATGAACTCCCTTAAAAAAATGCTTCAATTTTCGGTCTCTATATTAAATTTTTCTGTCCCATATGGTAGCCCCCAAAGTAGACCCTATTATTGGTATCTTATGAAGTATAATGTAATTTCCTTTGAAAAAAACTTTTAAAGACACTTAAACCTACTTTTGCAAAGAGCAGATTTGAAGCATTTATGAATGTCATCTTCTCATTGTTTATATACTAAAGAATCTTAAAATGAACGTTGCCATCATCAACATCAAAACGTTGAAGGAAAGGAAAAGAAAAATCTAGTCATGGTTCAAAATGGACTGAAAAAGTTGTTGCATGAAAGTTTGGTGGTTTTGGAATTATTCTAACTTGTAACATCTTCGAATTATTATACCTTGTTGTAACAATATGATTGGAGGGAAAAAAAATGCTTAGAAATGAAAAGAAAATCATACACTAACCCTCCAACAATTTACTTTCTCTAGAAACTGCTCCATCATCCATGAAGAACTTGGATACAAATGAAGATTCAAAAAAATGAAAAGGGCCTTTTAATAAAATTACATTACAATACAACATGGTTATGGTGGTGAATTTTCAACAATGAGCATGTGATTGTGGAAAAGTATAGCTACATAGACATAACGGCCTAGCCGAAAACAGTACACGTGTAACCACAATTGACCATAGAAGTGGGTAAACCAATGACAATAGAATGGGCCGAACCGAACCGAACCCAAAACAAAACACCAACATAATACATTATAACAAACAACATTAATAAACTCAAAAGCAAAACAGACAAAAATATATGAAACTTTAGGCTTCAAAGAACCACTTATGATGTTACTGTTCGTTTCAACTTTCCTTTATCTGAGGATTCAGACAAGGCCAAAAGAAAAAAAGTGAAAAAAGAATAAAAGTAACATTCACCCCACTTAGCACGATTTTATAGAGAGTTGATAAATGAAAAAAAAAAAAAAAGAGAGCTTGAAAGGACAGTACCATTCCCACATCCATTGAAATCTGGCGCAATTCAAGAATAGAGAAGAAAAGTGTGAAGGGATCCATCACTTTGTTCCTCAAACGTCTTTCTTTGTTATTGATTGAACTGTGTATATAAACTGGCTTTCTGGCCATACCACGATATAGCTACATGGTGATGCGATTCTCACGCTTCTCTGCTTTTTGTTTTCTGTTTTTCTTCCCTCTCTAATCCACCATCCAATGCCTTTTCCATCCTTACAGAGAAAACAGTAAAGCAAAGTTTTGATTTTGTTCATAACTTTCTGGTTTTTGAACGGTATGATTAGTGTTGGTTTTATGGGGAGCTGATTTTCCATCGTTATTTGATGTGATCTCGAGCTTTATTGGTGTTTTGATCTATTATTTGATATGGGTTCTGATTTTCTCCCAATAAGGAATGATACCCCATTTGGTGGAATAGAATGATGCCCCATGTGATATAATAGTATGACGCGTTTGTTTTAATCTGGTTTTTCCTTGAAAAGTGAACCTTTTTTTCTTTTATGCATATGAGGTGTTTTTGTGATTTGATCATGTGTGAAGGCACACAAGTACCAAGTTCCTAAATTTGATTGGAAGAGAGCAAAGGGAAAACCATGCAGTCTAGGTTGGAGGAAGGGAAGGACCCTGCTTCCATAAGAACTACTCCCTCTAGGCCCTTCCCTTTGAGACTTCTGCAGTTCTTCTTGCTCTTTTTGGTTATTGGCTTGGGTGCTTCGTTTCTTAGTATGTACATGATTAGGCATTTTGGTATTCATAACATGGCTCTGGTACAGTCTACCTTCAAGCCTTGCTTTGAGCAGCCAGCGACCTTAGAAACTTGGATTAGGCCTCCATCAGGTTTGATGCATAAGATGAATGACACTGAACTCTTCTGGCGTGCTTCTTTTGTTCCAAGGATCAAGAGTTATCCTTTTAAAAGAGTTCCCAAGATTGCCTTCATGTTCTTGACCAAGGGACCCTTGCCACTGGCACCACTCTGGGAGAAGTTCTTTAAAGGGCATGAGAGGCTTTATTCCATCTATGTTCATTCACTGCCATCTTACACTGCTAGTTTTCCACCATCATCGGTTTTTTATAGGAGACTGATTCCAAGCCAGGTATAAGCGAGCTTTATTTTAATTTACGTTTGTTTTTAAAACATGGTTCATGTGGTTAGGTGCTATATGTATTCATCGGGACAGTAGCATTATCTGTATGGATTGTCATCTGTCAATTGACATGTCTGTCATCAAAATTGTTTATTTTGAGGCTTAGCAATGCCAGCTATTTATTTGCCTTTCAACCTATCCACCTTATTTGTTATGGAGTTTCATGATGGGTGCTAATTTTAGGTCATATCAAATGATGATTATATTCTAGTCCTTTGTCCATATAAGATCTAGTGGAGAATTGGTCTTTTTTCCTGGGATAAACATATATGGGTAAGTTGACCTTCAATTGGGGGAAGAACCCATCTCTCATTTTGATGTTGTGGCTGTTGTGTTTGTGATTCTGCCCAAATTTATGATATGTAGCTATTAAAAAGAAGGAATTTTTTATCAGTTGTAATTTTTATCACCCCTAGTCTAGATAGCTTCATATACCATCACTTTTTGAGGTGTGTTAAAAGCTGTTGACTGTTGTATTGTATCATTTTTCAGAGATGTATGCATGTACAATTTATTATGAATTGTAGTTCTAACTCTTTTATGAATTAAAATTTTATTCCATGAAGACTGTTTTGGTTAATAAATTCAGTCTGCCAGCATCTTTTTATAGGAATTACTGCATTGAGTCTTGACGTTGGTGAGAATAGAAAGATAAGCTTTCTATGTGATCGGATCGGTTTGAAAGGCTATTTAGTAAATCATCCAGCTAGAAGGGGACATTGGAATGCAGAGAGTATTCATGGTCTATGAATTTCTTGATGCCTAATGGAAAGAAAATAAATGTTTTTGAAATTGGACTAATTTGCAAATTATGATGGGGGTTGAGAATTTATGATATAATAATTATTAGACTAGAGAACTAGGACACAAGAATTGCTGGGTATGAGAGAGAGAGCCGGAGGGGAAGGAGAATGAAGCTTCAAGAGCTTGTTCTTGGGTCTACAGGATGATTCAAACATCTTGTATGCGCTATGAGACCATCACCACCTTCTTGCCTTAATGTATATGGCTAGACCACCATCTTAAGTGTTATATATAAGCTTGGGTCAGCTTTTATGTGGCATGGTTGTGATACTTAGTTGCAGGACTCCTATTAATCTGTTGTTTGAATATTAATTTTGTTGGCATAAACTCAAGAAAAGGTCATCTATTATAGTTTTCATGCGACTTTTGTACGGGTTTGTGCAGAATCCTGATTTGCATGAGTTTAATCAAAATCAAATCCTTGTATTTTAGGAGAGATATCAAATCCCTTAATTTTAGGGATTAAATATAATTCAGGTTGAATATTTTCTGCTTTTAAGAAATTTCTAACTAGGCATCTTCTTTACAGGTGGCAGAGTGGGGAATGATGACTATGTGTGATGCTGAAAGAAGACTTCTGGCTAATGCATTGCTTGATATCTCAAATGAATGGTTTATCCTCTTATCTGAGTCCTGCATTCCTCTCCAGAACTTCAGCATTGTCTACCGTTACATATCACGTTCAAGGTATAGCTTTATGGGTTCATTTGATGAACCTGGTCCTTATGGGAGAGGACGCTATGATGAAAACATGGCACCTGAGATCAACATGAGTGACTGGCGCAAAGGCTCTCAGTGGTTTGAAATTAATCGAGAACTTGCTGTTAGGATAGTTGAAGACAGTACTTACTATCCTAAGCTCAAAGAATTCTGCACACCACACAAATGCTATGTTGATGAGCACTATTTCCAGACAATGTTAACCATTAGCACTCCTCATCTTTTGGCAAATAGAAGCCTCACTTATGTGGACTGGTCAAGGGGTGGTGCTCACCCGGCTACCTTTGGGAAGGACGACATAAAAGAGGAATTCTTCAAGAAAATTTTGCAAGACCAGACTTGTCTTTATAATAATCAGCCAACTTCTCTTTGTTTCTTATTTGCAAGAAAATTTGCACCTAATGCTTTGGCTCCTCTTTTAGATATATCACCCAAAGCTCTAGGAATTTGAGAAGATCATGGCTATCTTTGAAGGAGTGCTGATTAGAGCATGTTAGTTAGCTATCAGCTAACTCCATTTTAGAGGCATGATTCATCTTCTTCTATTCTCCCTATTTTGCAGAAATTTTGAGTTGTTCCTCCTGCGTTTAGATGTGTAGGACAATGAATCTAAACCACATTTTATAGAAGTATTAGTCAAAATATAGACTAATATATATTGTTGGATTACTTGTTAATTAAATAAATATAGTAGTTATCTTTTTGGAATATGTCTTGCCACTAGCACAAGTTATTTTTCCTGAACATTATATGATGCAATATCACCTACACTTATATTATTCTGAGGCATCCGGTTTGTGGTTATTGCAAATGGCAGTTTAGTCTCCATCCCTGTTACTTATTTTGCCTTGCAACTAAGATGCAGAGGCCATATCTATGAAGCATACTCAGATGTCAGAAGTATAATCTTGTTTCCTGTTGTTTGTAGGTTAAAATATCATTAAGCAATCATTTTGCCTTACTTTACATTGAGAGTAGTGAGAAGTGAGATAACTCAATTATTGATTCATTGTCAACTCTAGGCACATTGGGTTGTGAGAAGTGAATAGTTTATAAAGTAACTCAAATTTTCAACTCTTTCTGCAAGCTACTTTTTCAACATTATATTTATTGATTCAAATTTACGGAGTATATATTAGAATTGTGAAATACTTCTTAGGAACTTCTTCAGAGGAATATATATATGAACGATTGCTCCTGATTATTGAAAGAAAGTGTCCAAAACGTTATATTCTTCATTAAATATCTTAAAAATATTCTGTTACTCCCATTATACACTACATATGCACATATCTAATGATTTTAAAGAGAGAGCGTAAAGCAATGTCCCCAAACCAATGCATATATCAAATGATTTTATAGGTGCAATATTGTTTTACTATGTGTCAAGTAAAACAATGCATATATCAGGTCATTGCAGCAAGAAATAATAAGACAACATTGCCTTTTGATTAAATATTAACAGTGTTATAACTTATAGTTCATCATATCTCCCCTCTACCACGGATACGTCCTGCTGATACTTTAGAACATAACTAGCAGCTAATGATGCATGAAGTGCAGCCCCATAAGGAAGTGCTTCTTCGTTGAACTTGAAATAGGGTGAGTGTACTGACTCAAACCGTTCATGTAAGGCATTCTTTGTTCCAAGCATGAAGAAGTAACCAGGCATAACCTCTTGATAGAATGAAAAGTCTTCAGCTCCCATCAATGGTTGCATGTCATTAACTTTATTGATGCCAAGCAAACTCCCTGCAACATTTCGAAAATGCTGGTGCAAGTTACCATCATTTATGGTTGCAGGAAAGAAAGGTTTCTCTTCATCAAAGAAGTTGACAGTTGCATTGCACCTATGCACAGAAGCTTGCCCAGTCACAACCTGCATAAATGAATCAGCCTTTAGCCTCTACCAGGATTGCAATGAAAACTACACTAGAAGTGCAAATGTGCAATCATTTTTTAGTTACAGACTCAATCTTTTCCATAAAGGGTGGCTAGTGCACAAGGCTCTTACTATTATGGACTATACATGTAGCCTTACCTTGCACAAATGCTCACCCTCCAAGTCTCAAACCCATAAGACCCATAATCTTCTCTACAAAAGGAAAAAGAACGCCTACTAGATTTTGGCCCCATCTTTCTATGTGCATCTCCTTGCATTTTCAAGAAAAACTACCCCACATGGTTCCTCAAATTTGTGCAATCTATAATCCATTTGCAGTTATGTTTAATTATTCCTATGACCATAAATAAGAATAATTAAGAGACACAACTGTGATGCTAATGCAGCATTTTTATGTCGTGTTTGTCCTTATACACACATACTAGCTTCCTTTTTTTTTTTTTTTTTTTTGGAGTTACCCAACCCTAATTACCTCTTTGAGGCGAGTTGGCTCCCTCCGGTATCCCCACGAGCTTCGACTCTTTGAGCCGGCTATGGGACTAATCCGGAGTGCGGGGGAGCAGTGATGGCTAAAGGTTCAGCCCCCTCCCCAAGAATGCATTCAGCAGGAATCGAACACATGTCCAACCCCACTAACTCAGCGCCAAATTACCAACTGAGCTGCACCCATTGGGTCACATACTAGCTTCCTTACTAGTAAGTATCCAGTATATTGTATATGTAATTATAAGTTAAAAAAGTATACATTAAAAGATAAAAAAAAAATTTAAGAAAAAAGTATTTAAAATTATTAGGACATATGCATAATATATAATTTCAGTTTATGGATATAAAATGAATTTTACTTCTCCATGATATACCTGCTCAATGCGCTGTCTTAATTGCTTGAAGCTTTCTTTTGAAAAAGCACGGAAGGTGCCACCAATTGTGACAGAATCAGGAATAACATTGAATGCGCCACCTCCCTGGAATTTTGCTACCGTCACCACCTGTGTGGAGATGCTATTTATTAGGAAGGCACAAAGGATTGTTACCATATAAACAAGGAAAGTCCTTGAAACAAGCCTTTCTTATATTCAATAAGCAATAATAATCACATATAGACATGTACACACGCTCATGCACAAACACAAAGAAACGGTCCTAGAGTCGTGTTCTGCTATCACATCTTTTTTAGGGGGAATTTTTTGTGTAAGGTGGTCCCTACAAGTTGTGTGTATCCTAAATTAATCAATAATTGATACATCATTGTTGGATATTAAATAATAACTAAATCCTTGTGCAACGTAATTATGTTATATTTAAAGTAATGATGTGTCAGTTGTTGATTGATGTAGCCTATACAGCTTGTGCAAACAAAGTCTATGCTAGTCTATCTACTTTTTCACCGACACGTAAGTAATATTGTCACTTCTTGTGCCCTGAAATATTTTCCTGTTCAATTAGCATCATTGTAAACAGATGAAGCTGTGGTATATTTTTTCACAAAACAGTGAAAACAGCACACAAGACAGTGTGTAAGCGTTGTATGAGTCATGAGTCATTTCAATCTCTATTCTTTGATAAAGAATAAGAAAATCATGGAAGTGGATTATCATATATCCATGATCTGTTATACGGATGCTTCTATTTTATAAAATCCTAAACCCTTGATTTTCTCATCAAAAGTTACAATTCTACACTTTATTCTCCAGAGTGCACTCCTCACATTCGAAAATCCAAATCCAAGTTTAAAATCAGCTGACATTCAATTTTTATTAAATAAAAAGCTAAAAAACTGTCAGGTTAAATTTTCTTTTCATCATGGGTTTACTTTGCATCTATATCATGGGTGCCTCTTCTAGTACTTAATACAAGAATATACAAATCCAACATCTCAAACAAGTAAAGTGAACAAAAGGTAGAACTGGTACTTCTAAACTTTAGGCAGAAAGCATTCAAAAAAGAAGAGTGAGTGAAGGCAAGGGAAGCCAAGAATTACTAAACCAAATTACGTTGCTAGCTTAAGCTTAGGCTTTGCATAGTCATAGGTTCAGAGTACTGTATAAAGGTTTTGATCTTAGCAATGACATAAGGAACAGAAAGCATAAATGAGCAGGTGGTGGCAAGGGAAAAGGAAGAAATAAAGTTGAAAAAAATGTACCTGTGAGTCCAGAGGATCAGCCTCACGAGAAACAAGATGTTGTAAGCTAACTATCACATTAGAAGCTGCCAATATAGGGTCAATAGAATGTTGAGGAATAGCTGCATGACCTCCCTTTCCACTTATTATTGCTTCAAAGAAGCCACTTCCTGCCAATATTGGACCAGACCTTGACGCCACTTCACCTATTGGAAAGTTAGGTGCCACATGCAATCCAAAGATAGCAGTAACATTTTCTATGACTCCAGCATCTAATATTCTCTTAGCCCCTCCACCTCCTTCCTCTGCTGGTTGGAAAACAAGAACAACAGTTCCCTGTTTAGACAACAAAATTATGAATTTATCAGGGATCCATGAGAGGATGAAGACAACAGAACCAGACATTTCAGATAAAAGTAGCAGATATGGCTGACTGTGCTGGAATACTAGAATCATAAAGGGGCCAACTTTAACTTTTTCTCTTTTCGCTTTCTTTTCTCCCTTCTCCTAGATTGTGTGACAGTAGAAATAACCAAGGATGATTTTTCAAGAGAATACAATTGAACGGATTAAGATGCATAACAGATGATAGAATGATTGTAATTTACAAAGTTGGCATGATGGACTATATTGATTGGAATTGATAATTGGGCAGCAAATTACGAATATGTTAGAAACCGAAAACATGTTTTGACTTTGATTTAATTGGAATTATATAACAAAAAAATTTAAGAGAAGAAAACGTATATAAGTATATAACCATCAAAATGGAAAATTTCTTGAGCAGATGGCAAATTGGAGTGACAACACAATTTAAATTGACATCGGAAGAGCAGTGCCTGAGGAAAAATAAAGCATAACATAACAAGAAATGTAAATAAAGATGCCAATATAAAATGCCATACTTGTATCTCTTTTTCATGCTCTTTGAGAATCTTTGCAGCACCAAGAAGCATGGTAACATGAGCATCATGACCACATGCGTGCATCTTTCCAGGTACTCTACTCTTGTGCTCCCACTCCACCAATTCCTACGGTTAGATATTGAAATAAATCAATTAAACATAGAACAAAGCAGAGTGTCAATATATTTTGATAAAAGGCAAACAAAACTCTTTGTTCATATTTGCAAAGAATCATTTCAATCCAAAAACTTAAAGGCCTAATTGAAATCCACTTTAATCTTATATTAACAATTGTTGTCTTACCCTAGATAGATAAAACTATAAGGAATCAGAAGTCAAACCCCTGGTTCAAGCATATAAGAAAAGAGAATATAGATAGAATAGATATAACCTGCATGGCAAGAGCATCCATATCAGCTCTGATTGCAACAAAAGGCGAACTTCCTGTTCCTATGAAGCCAATAACACCTGTGACTGCAACTGGGTGTTTATATGGGATACCCATTTTATCCAATTCTGCTCTTATCAGTTCACTTGTCTCAAATTCCTCATAACCCAATTCTGGATTCTCATGAATCTTCCTTCTGATTTTCACCATCCAATCAAAAACCTCATGCTTCTTGGCAATGTCTAGAAAGTTAGTGAAGAGTTGGTTTGATTTGGAGGAAGAATCTGTTAATGAGAAGATGGAAGTTGCAGCAAAGACATGCAAAATGATGAACAAATGGACACAGTTGAAGAAACCCATGTTGATGTTTCTTCGCAAGTGGTTGTGAAAGAGAAAAGAGTGAAGAAGAGTAAGCAAAATGAGAATGAAACGAACCACCTCGGTTTGAGGGACAGAAATCTTAAAACGACAACCATTGCTTGTCTTGGAAAACTTTTTATAAGAAAATATTGCTGATTCACTGAAACAATCTTTAAAATATGAATACAACTTTAAATATGAATACAACTTTATCCGGTAACAGCACGCCACGTGTATTAAATTTTTTCTTTACATTTGGCTTTTTTTTATTGCGCGTGAACAATCTCTCTATGATAGATATATAAATGAATTAGGCCGGTCTATAGAGACTGCTACGGTGTAGTCTATATTAGGTCAATCTTAATTTATTATAAATAGTCAAAGAAAATAGATTTAGACTTTTTAGAAAAATATATTTAGAAAATAGGTTTTAAGCTTTTTCATACACTTAAGGCCTATAAGTCTATTTATATTATATTATTTATTTTAAATAAGTGTGGCCTATAAACCTACAAGTCTGTTTATATTATATATTTATTTTAAATAAAATTATTATTTTAGTAATATTGAATAATAAAATAATGAGTAAATATCTTTTTTGGTCATCAACAAATTTTATGATGCCCATTTTAGTCTCTAGCAAATAAAAAGGTCCATCGTAGTCCCTAAAAATATTAAAATGGACCCATTTAGTTGAAATCGTGGTCCCTCACAAATTCAAAAAAGACCCGTATTAGTCCCTAAAAGGACTAAAATGGGTCTATTTTGAATTTTTTAAGGACCACGATGGACCTTTTTATTTGCAATGGATTAAAGCGGGCGTCGTGAAATTTGCTGAGGACCAAAAATGGTATTTACTCTAAAATAATATTATTTTAGTTATTTATTTTAATAATTCAATATTTAATAGTCTTAAATAGGCTAACAGGCCTAGACCAATATTTTTATTTTTTAAATATAGGTAAGATCAAACTTGTAATTTAGACCTACATAAAGCTAAAAGGTCAAGTCAAGCCTCAATTTTTTTACACAAATATGAAAACCGAACCAATTATATCACTGATTTTTTTGGTCGACCCGACGGAGACAATGGATAGTTTATGAACCAACAAATTTTTTATTGGATGTCTAATGGATATACATAGAATTTATTGAATTAAATAAAATGTATTTGAATGTAAAAGAAGTCCATGTGCATCTGTTACAGCTATTTTTATTATTTTTTATTTTTTTATTTTTTGAATTATTGGATTGTTTAAGTAGTGAGTGATTATTTTGTTATTAGAATTACAATTTTTTAAATGACAGGTGCGCCTATCTAATGTTAATGGGTAGTTAATTAATTTTATGGTTGGATTGTATTATCTATTTGAACTCAAATCCCCTATTTTCTTAAAAAATAGATGTACATAACAGCATCCGGTTGAAACAAATGCTAAGCAAGAAAATGGAATACACATCAAGAATGTAAATGCATGTAATTGAGATAAATGCAAATGTGAATAATGAAATGTATTTAGATAAAGGAGAGAATAGCAATTTTTTTAATAATAAAAAAAACTATAACTTCAAATGGACGAGTTGAATATTCATCCATCCTATCATTAATGGGTGAATTGAATATTCATACATTGAATGAATCATGCATGGAAAGGGTGTTTTAATATGTATTTTAATAAATCTTAAATGGATTGATACTTTATTTATTGAGAAAAAGTTTCCATGAACCTATATGTTGGTATACTGGACTAATAATATTAATAACTTGTCAATAATATTCTATTAACATTTTACAACTACTGGCTCTGGTGCTCTATTAAATTTATCGAGAAATTGTTTTTTTTTTTTTTGTTATTTATTCATTATTATGACCCAATTTAAAATTGAACCGATTGATCTATTTGCCACCTCCAATGAATATATGCCTCTTAAAGCACATATATAGATAGGGTAATCAATCGGTAATGTTACAGGATTTTTTTCGTTTTTCCTATATAGACAATTTATCATGGGACCCATTCATTGTTTTTTCTCTCTCTTGAAATCATTTTCTCTCTCTCAAAATGTTCTCTCTGTAGGACAAATTTTTTTTTCCTACAACAGTACAAACGCATTCCCCATATAGATATATCATATACGTGCCTTTTCAGAACGCCCTTTTTTTGTTAGCACGACACAACGCCCCTATGTGAGAACGGGATGATGGGTAAAATGACAAGTAGGTCATTAGATGCGTTAAAAGTGCCGAGCCCCATTGAGTTATTCTATATTTTAAGTCGACTCTTTAGGGGTGATTGATTATTGTGTCATGTATTTAAAATCTTTTATCACTTTATCCTCCTTTTAAATTATATATTAATTTTAATATTTTATTAAAATTATATATTAAAGTATTTCTGTTTGACTATGTTGACCGTTAATTACTTTAGTAAATAACTTACTCGAGTTGTTCCAGATAACCCAACAACATAGTAGCCCAAAGGCCCAAGCCCAAACTCCCTATCCACGTCAGCCCTACCAATCCTCTGCTCCCCAACCCCCGATGCGGTGACACTTCCTAGGAGAGACACCAAAATGTCTCGACTTGGGATTCTAGCCCCTAAGGAGGTCGCCCCAGGTGCCTAAAGAGGAAACTGCCCTTTGCCACATGCTGACATCGCCAGGCATAAGGGATGCATCACTGCTATCATAGCAGTGACTGCCACCCCCAGCAACGTCTGCCTCCCAGAGCAGATACCAAGGAGGGTTGACCCCCTCCTCACCAACCCATACAGAATCGCATCACCTTTCTCTATAAATAGCCCACCAAGGGCACACAACCAGGTATCTTATGTATCGTTATTCTGCCCATTTACATTGAGTACACTTACACACACCTTACCCCATTATCATCCGCATATATACTTGGAACAATGTCTTTGAGCTTGGTCTATACCAACGCTTAGAGCATAATCCATACACTGACTCAATCCCTACCGAGAACATAGTGGGCTTATAGACCTCAAACGGTACACGAGTAATTCAGGTAATGGGTAATTTAAATTTTGATCCACGAATATTTTTTTATCAAAACCAAATCATAATGTCTTGTAGGCATATAAATAAATTTTTGGGATAGGTGTTTGTGGCCTGCGGGTCATTTACAAATTACAATTAAGGGTGGTTCTCATTCAATTTAAAGTGTCAACTTAATTTTATGTTAATTTTCAATATGACTAGTTAAATTGGATTATTTTTTTATTAATCCATGTTTATTGTTATATCATGCACACATATATTTAGACTTTATATATGAGTTCGAGGGTCCAAAACAATTGAGAACAATCTTCATCAAAGTTCTTCATACCCTAAACTAAATTTAATAAATTAAATTTTATGTGCACATTTATGTTTATGTGGCATTGCTTTTAAATATTTATGTTCATTTACTTTTTCATTCCCAAAACCCATGAAATAATCATTTTTTTGGAATTTTGTTTGACCAAATCCCTTTTGATATTTGTTATCGCATAAATCTTGAAAGTTAAGCGAAATAAAAAAAAAATCTGATTCGGACAACCGAGCCAAAAATTATGTCTTTTCAAAGTTTACATAATTTTAGGATATGAAAAGCTTATATGGAGACTGTTCTCAATCATTCTGGAACCACAAACACTCATCTCAAATTCATTTATACATGTACAAGATATTAGAACTTGATTTTAATAAAAATTATTCCTGGATCAAAATTTGAATTATTCACTTACATAAGTTACTCGAGTAACTAGTCTCATTTACTTGAACAACTAGCTGTCAATGCGGTCCAACATAGAAAAATTGGTGATAATTTTTGAAAAAAAAGGACAAAAGAGTCCATTAACACTCCTTTTTAAGACTAATATGTAAATTTATTCTCATAATTTAATCTCATATGGTCATTTCTAGAGGTGGCAATACGAGTTGGTCCACCCTGATCCGTCCCGCCATCAACCCGTCAAAAATATAGTGAGGTGAGTTGACCTGCCATGAATATTGGTTGAAAAATAAACCCACCCTATTTTAACCCGTCAATTAAAAAATTAATTAAAATTTAAAATGAATTATATTTTATGAATTTTATAATATTATTTAATTTTATTTCACACTCATCTTAATTGTTTTCGATCTCAATCTAACATATATACTAATATTCAGTTAAATATTCGTTGGGAACTCATTTGTCTCCATATATAAATAAAACTTGTCATAAATAAAGCTTTTATTCTTTATTATTTTAAGGAGTACTAAGATTTAAAAAAATTGGATATCATAAGAGCTTAATAACAAATAAAATACTATTTAATTGTAAAAAAAAAAATATGACCTGGCGAGTCAACCTGCCCCACAAGGCCAGGACGAGTTGAATTGACCAATTTTTAGACCGGACGGATTAGCGGGTTAATTTGCGGGACTCAACCCATATTGCCACCCGCCTGTTATCTTGAGTAGAAATACTTGGAAGTTGCAATCTTCAAGGGTATTAGTCAAAATATTAATACTTAAGTTGTACGTCCCTCACTATATGTTTATTGATTCAAATTATACATCAATTAATATACTTATAATTTTATTTAAATTTACAAAGTATATATTGAAATTGCAAAGTATGTATTTAGAATTTTTTTTTGGGAAAACTTTAAAAATCCCCCTACAAGTTTCCTCAAAATCACTTAACTCCCTCCCCAAAAATTTTAATCATTTACTCCTTACTTAAAATTTCTTTATCACTTACCCCCTAATTTGATTTTTCATCCAAAATATTGTTAACAGACTTAAATTTTTTAAAAGGCATCAAAATTAACCTTTATAGAAAAAAGAAAAACATAATTTTCTCACCAACACAGTTTTAGACAAACTCACATAAGCAATACGTGAATGTAAATCAACGATTGAATTCCCCCTCTACTCTCAACGACACAGAAAACAATGAAATAGCACATTCTGCATGTTTGCTTGGTAATATCATATGATTAAGAGAAAAACAAGGCATATATGAAGCACAGAATGTAAAGCTTTTCAGTTGCTGTGCAAGCAAAATAAAGTGCGGCTCTGAATAAATTTATAAAGTCAGATTTGTTGGTTATATAAAAGCAGAAAAGCTTATAACAGAAAAGGAAAGATCAAAACATGTTGAGATGATGCCTCTTTAATAATTTTATTTGAACAACACCAACAATTGTAAGTGCGGTGTTTAATAGCAATGGGATTTGCAGGAAACAATTTTAATAATTACTAATTCTAACAAGGCTACCTTAAAGAAAACATTCCGTGAGTTCGTCTAAAACTGTGTTTGTAACACCCCGTTCTAGAACCGGTTTGTTAACATCGCATTATGATATTAAGCGCAGTTACAATCACATTGGCTCAATTAAAAATCCGGATAAATTTTTCTTTTTAAAACGACGCCGAATTTAAAATATCCAATTGCGTGATCATAACCATATTACTTTGCGGAATCAGATAAATCAAGTTTAACATCATGTTCTTATTCCATTTTTAAACCATTAATTTACTTCTTATTTATTTCACAACTTCTACTATATTGTAGATCTCTTCGTTAGCTACGCGTGGTTTCAAACTGCTTCTCATTTGGAGCTCTGTAGCTCAAGTTATGACAATTTTACTAACTCAGGTGTATGCTGAAAAACTACGCTGGCAGGGCGCTTAAGCGCGCTCCAGGGCGCTTAAGCGCCCACAGACAGAGGGAATTTACATTTTTTAGCCACCAAGGGCGCTTAAGCTCGCTCCAGGGCGCTTAAGCGCGCTACCTGGGCGTTTAAGCCCCCATTTTGGGCGTTAAAGCCCCAGGCGGCAGAGAGCTTTTGGTCTTCACAGGTGCATTAGGGCGCTTAAGCCCCCTGAGCAGGCTTAAGCCCCCATTTGCAGGCTTAAGCCCCCTCTTCTGGGCAATTTCCTATACTCATATTTTTCATGTATCTTTCTAGGGGAATCAATCCTACACATTTTACAACCTATTTAACAAGCTTGCGATATCCCTATATCATTGCTTAACTCTCATCCTCTCATCATTGATTGAACGGAATTTGGGCAGCATAATCTTTGTTTTCTCAACGTTTCCCAATCTAACAGCTTAGCTCCTAATAGACAATTCAGCTCAACATTTCTAATATTCATCATGCATTCATAACCTTGAAGTAAATAACATTAATACAAGTTTAATTAGATAACGGGGAACTTAGCTACAAAAGGCTATGATCATCCCTTCGCTCTCATCAACAAAAGAGATATCCAATGGCATGATCATAGGCTAAGTCCATCAAATATAACGAGATATACATACGTCAATGCTATCAATGATCAATCCTATACATGTAAATCTACAAAATAACATGTATGATCTCAAAACATCATTTTCTTCATGCATGAACTACTGCAAATAAGGCCACTTGCCATCAGAGGCTCCTGCAGCTTCCTTACCTAAAAGGGGGTCCCCACAACACGGGGTGAGATATACGAATATATCCAATAAACCAGGGGTCCTTGGAGCATCTCTCCACCCCACAGTTCCATATCAGTGTAATAGCAATAACAATAATAATGCAGTAAATACATATCTATGCAAAGTGCAATACATCTCCACGAGAAATCCCTCGAGCTCTCAAGCTGTCCTAAGGAAACTCAGATGCAAATAGTCCTACTGGCCAGCTAAACTACCAAGTATGATTTACGCATCGTCATGCAACATACTACATAGGGAAACACCATCCTATGCCACACCAAATGCATACACATACGTATAACAAAGCATTACACTATTTTATTGCATTTATATACACTATAATTACCACTACCCTTTCAGCGCTTGGTGGAACAATCA
This sequence comes from Gastrolobium bilobum, assembly GCF_033153095.1. Classification (NCBI taxonomy): domain Eukaryota; kingdom Viridiplantae; phylum Streptophyta; class Magnoliopsida; order Fabales; family Fabaceae; genus Gastrolobium; species Gastrolobium bilobum. Next base: position 126,392 of record NW_026896618.1, read on the forward strand.
AGGGAATTACACCCAAGGTCTGAAGGCTTACCTCAAGCTTCAATTCGACCTTTGTTCACCACCCACGGATTCTACAGTCAGTCAATTACAATACTCCACTTCTCAAACAAAACCTACACAAGGTTTAATGCAATTAACACATATTGCATCAAATAACATCTCATAGCTATCAACCAAGCTATACAATTCATACCAAACATAAGCATGAACTTACCTATCCAATGAGCTAATCAAGCTCCATAGCTTGCTCCAACGGTTGGTCTCTCAAGGTTGGTCCAATTACCACAATCCTAGACAACACCAAGGCATAATCAACAACCAACCAAACCAAACCATTTATCAACAATGCAAGAAATCCAATATCTAAGTGTCATATTCTTGCCATTTTCCAAATATGCTCATTTAGCTATCTAAGCTCATTTTCACCGATTAAATGTCGTTCCTAGCATTTTTCACAACATGCTCTAAGCTCCATTCTTCCTAGAACATAGCTAATTTAACAACATTTCATCACAAACCCCAATTTACTATTCATTGAACCCCAACTCATGCAATTTTCCATGAAAATAAGGTTCAAGGGGTAGAATCTTACCATCAATGGTTGCACAACCAAGGATTGATGGCTCCTCAAGCTTCAATGGAGGTTGAAGCTCTCAAAACCCCAAAATTTCACAAATGGTCGAATTTTTGAGGGGCAATATCTCACCACACAAAGCTCCCCACTAAGAACCAAGCTTGGATTAATGATGAGGGCGAGATTCTAAGCGATTTAGGCTTTTGAATCACTCCAATCGGTTGAGAATAACTCTCTCTCTCTCTCTTCCTCCCTTCCTTCTCCCTCCTTTCTCCTTCTTCTTTCCCCTTCTTTTCTTTCTGTCGATGGTTTCTGGGGGGTTGGGTTTCTTTCTTGTTTTATCACTTAACATAAGTTAAGTGGTAACATGTGGGTATTAGTTCATCTATCTATTCAACTCCATTAATTATCAAACTTTACCCAAAAGTCTGGAATATTATTCTAGGAATATTTTCATTTTTTTTAATATTTTGGGCACTTTTGCTGACACCCATTTATACCCCTTAATTTTCACTGAGTACACTTTTTAACTCCAAAGTGACTCAGATTCATTTAATTAAGCCTCATACTTAATTTTACTCACTAAAACATGCTAATTATTTAATTACATGTAATTTGCTAATTAATTAGGTTAGGGCTATTATAGTGTTTGTGAGGAAATTATGTTTTTCTTTTTTCTATTAAGGGTAATTTTGATATTTTAAAAAAAAAAAATTCAGTCTGTTTACAAAATTTTGGATGAAAAATCAAATTAGGGGGTAAGTGGTAAAGAAATTTTAACTAAGGGGTAAATGATAGAAAATTTCGGAAAAGTGATTAAGTGATTTCGAGGAAACTTGTAAGGTTTTTTAAAGTTTTCCGTTTTTTTTTTTTTTTTATAAATATCAGCATGTGCTTAAAATCTTAAGCATCCGCACCAATCTAATTTTGAATTTAAGTCTCTATATACCTTCTCTAAAAAATGCTATTCTCAAAAATCGAATTTAATACTCTTTAGGCCGACAAATTCGCAAGAGTTTTTAAGTGTTCAAAACATAATAATCTTTCTTAATTCTGTCCAAGTTTATTTGTCTTACTCCCATTTATAGGCTAGATATGAACATATCTAATGATTTTAATCCAATACCTTCATAACTGAACTATGCTTAAAGTAAAACAATGCACATATCAGGTCATTGCTGCAAGAAACAATTAAGTCAACATTGGCTTTTATTATTTATTAAGAGAGTTAAAATTCATCATGATATCTCCCCTCTACAAGAGGTACATCCTGCTGATATTTTAGAAGATAACTAGTAGCTAATGATGCATGGAGTGCAGCACCATAAGGAAGTGCATCTTCATTGATTTTGAAATGGGGTGAGTGTAATGACTCAAGCCGTTCATGTGAGGCATTCTTCATTCCAAGCTTGAAGAAGTAGCCAGGTATAACCTTTTGGTAGAATGAAAAGTCTTCAGCTCCCATCAATGGTTGAAAGTCATTAACTTTAATACCAAGCAAATTCCCTGCAATATTCAGAAAATGCTGGTGCAAGTCATCATTGTTTACAGTTGGAGGAAAGATATCAAAGAACCTGACCGTTGAATTGCACCTATGCACATGAGCTTGCCCAATGACAACCTGCATAAATGAATCAGCCTTTAGGCCCCTACAAGAATTGCAATGAAAACTACAACAGCACTGCAATCATTTTTTCAGTAGCAGAACAAGCTTTTCTATAAGGGAGGCCTAGTGCACAAGGCTCTAACTATTGTGGAGTCATCAGTACCTGTTTTTGAAATATTTAATAAAATATTTTAAGTTTTGCATTCCATCCGGACTTGCCAGCAACACTTACTTCTATGTTACAACTTACAAGGACTTTGATGTTAAAATACACCTACTATTATATTTATGGGAAATATAAGAATCATGTTGCAGGAATGGCACTGTTCATTCCTGCAACAAGGATACGGCGTCGTATCCTGATTTTGGTCTGACTTTTTTTTTTTTAAGCGTGGGACCCACACTTGATTTGTGTGTGTAGGAAAGTGCTCTTGTCATGTCAAATGACAAAAAAGGAACCCTATATTTATTACATATTTTTATAAAAATTCAGTTTAACCGGTTGAACTAGTGACACATTAACCCAGTATCCCGACTGAGTTATTGACTGGTCGGAGTTAATAACATTGATTAGATTAGGACCCCTTAGGTTACCCTCAAAGTCTCAAACTCATAAGGCCCGTAGACTTGTCTACAAAAGGAGAAAGAATGTCTACTAGATTTTGGCCCCATTTTTTTTTTTATTTTTCCTTAAACTAGAAGAATGTGAAATTTTTATTATAACAATGTTGCCCCATTCTTGTATGTGCATCTCTAGAAAAACTTCCCCATTTATTTCAGTTTATGCATATAAAATGAATTTATTTTCCACAGTAACATACCTGCTCAATGCGCTGTCTTAATTTCTCCAAGCTTTCTACTGAAAAAGCACGGAAGGTGCCACCAATTTTGGCAGAATCAGGAATAACATTGAATGCATCACTTCCCTGAAATTTTGCTACCGTCACAACCTGTGGGGAGATTGCTTTACATTAGGAAGGCACAGAGGATTGTTACCATAAATAAGCTAGTAAGGTCCTTGAAATAAACCTTTCATTATATTCAATAAGAAAAAATAATCATATATATATGTCATGTACCCTCACATGCACAAACACAGGGAAATGGTCCATAAGCTAGTAGGCTTTGCATATTCATGGGTTCAGAATAGAGTATAGAGTTTTTATCTTAGCAAATAAATAAGGACATATATTACCCTGCTTGTCATCCACATCCACTCAGGAATAAGTGAGTGTTTTGCCTATCAAACCTCAAGTATACCAAAGGAACAGAAAGCATAGCTAAGGGGGTGGTGTCAAGGAAAAAGGAAGAAATGAAAGTCTGTATAAAGTCAATTCAATCCAAAAACTTAAATTGTTAAGTGAAGGCTATATTAATAGTTTTATAGTATATTTCCCTAACATGTCCGCTCAAAAAAGAGTTCATTGGACAGGAAGAATGAACAATATACAAATCCACTTACCTGTACTATGAAATTCCATAATATTTAATTATTTTTTAATAGAATGGGTCGGTTAGATCCAATTCATAACCACTTTATGATAAATTATAGCAAGCCATTTTGTTATACCATTTTAGCAAAGTTGAAACAAATATACCTTGGAGTCCAAAGGATCAGCCTCACGAGAAACAAGATGTTGTAAGCTAACGATCACATTAGAAGCTGCATATATGGGGTCGATAGAATGATGAGGAAGAGCTGCATGACCTCCCTTTCCACTTATTATTGCTTCAAAGAAGCCACTTCCTGCCAATAATGGACCAGACCTTGAGGCCACTTCACCTATTGGATAATCAGGATACACATGCAATCCAAATATAGCTGTAACATTTTCTAAGGCTCCACTATCTAAAATTTTCTTAGCCCCAGCTCCTCCTTCCTCTGCTGGTTGGAAAACAAGAACAATAGTTCCCTGTTTAGACAACAAATTAATGAACTTATTAGGGATCCATTAGAGGATGAAGACAACAGAACAATACATTTCAGAGAAAAGTAGCAGATAAAGCTGACTGTGGTGATATAGTAAAATGATAAGGGGGCCAGATTTAACTTTTTCTCTTTTCGTTTTCTTTTCTCTCTTCTCCTAGATTATATGACAATATAAAGAACCAAGGTTGATTTATATTAAAATTGAAAACTGGATTAAGATGCATACCATATGATAGAATGATTGTAATTTACAAAGTTGGTGTGAGAGAAGAAACTTGCATTGATAATTGGGCAGCAATTTACCATTATGTTATAAACAGAAGACATGTTTGACTTTGATATGATTGAAATTATTAACATTAACATTAATATCATCTTTATCCAAATTTGTGATTGGTTGGCAATATGAACCCAAATAAAGGAAAATAAATAAAGAAATTTGAAAAAACTAAAAAAAGACCATATGCTAAGTACACCAACAGAATTGAAATTATACCAAAAAAAAAAAACATATATAATCATCAAAAGGGCCAAATTTCTTGAGTAGATGGCAAATTGGACCTAGTGGATAGTGATCAGAAATTTTATATTGATATCTGTTATATACCACGTGGTTCCCACTTTCTATCCCCACTACATGGAGAATCTCATTCCACCACTCTCCCCTAACTTCCATCTACTACCAATAACCATCCACTAAGCATTGCATCACACCGTTAAGTCACCTGCAACTACCCACTAAGGGCACAATCTCCCAGTGCATTTTATCTATATATAACCCCTTATACTTAACAAAGAAGGAACTCATCTTATAACCTATCTCAGTATTCACAAGGCTAGCTACCATGGCTATAATCTACACACTTGTGCTCAGAGCACATCTTATCCACCGCAGGTGACTCACACACACACTCCTTAGATAAAAATACTAGTTTTCTTGCTAGACATTAATGTTCATTCCAGAACAACATCCAAAGAAAAAAAAATTAAATTGAAATCAGAAGAGCAGTATATGAGGAAAAATAATGCAGAACATAACATGAAAAATAAATGAAACAGAAACAAAGAAGCCAATATAAAGTGCCATACTTGTATCTCTTTTTCATGCTGTTTGAGAATCTTTGCAGCACCAAGAAGCATGGTAACATGAGCATCATGACCACATCCGTGCATCTTTCCAGGTACTTTACTCTTGTGCTCCCATTCCACCAATTCCTAAGGTTAGATATGGCAATAAACCAATTAAATATAGAATAAAGTAGAGTGTCAATATAATATGATGAAAGGAAAACAAAACTCTTTGTTCATTGTTGTCTTACCCCAGATAGATAAAACTATCAGAAATCAAAAATCAAAACCCTTGTTCAACAAATGAGTATATAGATAGAATAGATATAACCTGCATGGCAAGAGCATCCATATCAGCTCTGATTGCAACAAAAGGCGAACTTCCTGTTCCTATGAAGCCAATAACACCAGTGACTGCAACTGGATGTTTATATGGGATACCCATTTTATCCAATTCTGCTCTTATCAGTTCACTTGTCTCAAATTCCTCATAACCCAATTCTGGATTCTCATGAATCTTCCTTCTGATTTTCACCATCCAATCATAAACCTCAGGCTTCTTGGCAATGTCTAGAAAGTTAGTGAAGAGTTGGTTTGAAGTGGAGGAAGAATCTTTTGATGAAAAGACAGGTGTAGAAGCAAAGACATGCAAAATGATGAACAAATGGACCCAGTTGAAGAAACTCATGTTGATGTTTCTTTGCAAGTGGTTGTGGAAGTGAGAGAATGTTAGGAAGAGAGCACCTATCTAAAAGGAAAAAACAAGTAACAATTTCTGTATTATTCTTCTGATAGTCATTTTACACCATCACTCACTATTATATACAAGTTCAGACCCTTAACAAACTAACGTGTACGCAACAACTTCAGCTTCTGTTACACCACGTCCCTTTACACTTTATTACAATTTGTATTCTACTGTTAAACTACAAAAACATTTAACCACTAAGTCTTTCTCTTTTAAGGTAACTCTCTCTGACAGAGAACAAAAAAGATAAAGCAATGTTGAAGAATTTAAGGTAACTGGTATATTGACAGCACAAATTTTGCTGTTGTTATTCAGTTTCAATGCATTTTTGCCAAATGTTGTGATTTGTGAATTGACTACATGTGTCTAGAATTGGGTTCATTAACATCCAAGGATATTCTCATGATTCTAATTGGGTTCATGAATTTGCTCTTGGAACATTAGTTTCATAACTCCGGTTTATGTTATCTCTAGCAAATATGATTCCCTTTTTTTTTAAAAAAAAAAAGAAACTTATGGATATGGCATAAATCAAAAGGGGTTGTTCAAGTGGTAAATAGGTGATAAATATTTGATTCTGTTAAATAAAATATTGATTCAAGTATGTGAGAATGCAAATCGTGTTTGGGAGAGCTATGGATTATTTAAAAAAATAAAATAAAAAAAATCTCATATGTACTGACACACAAAAATGTGAGTTTTTAAATTGAATTTGACACCGACATATCAAATTTCGGAAGTTAAGTGTGCTTTACATTTATGAAATCTTAAATTTATTTACTCAGTTTAATTTAAGTAGAATTTCAGAAATTAGTGTCTCTCAAGGAAAAAAAATTATTATTTATTTTTTGGTAAGCAAAAAATTATTTTTAACTTAGGTTTTAATGTGTATCCTTTTAAAATATATAAGATTATATTATTTGATCCCTTATAATTATGTACTCCGGAGTACATAAATATAATATGAAAGTTATTTTTTTTTCTTTCTATGTTCACGTCAGTCATAAATTTGTGAAAAGTTTATAAAAAAAAAAAAAAAAATTAACTATAATATTACAAACTGGTTTGTGCGCCTATAAAATTGCTAGGATAAACTGGTTATAAAATAAAGTAAAAATATTTAGCACCACTAGGGATAGCCTAGTGGTGTTGGGTGTGTTTAGTGTGTATTAGGTGTGCGGTTCGATTCCCTGTAATGTCCAAAAAAAAAAAAAATATTTATTAATCAATTTATCCAATTACAACCCCCATAGTAAAACTGAAGTTACTTATGAATCTAGAATGACTCGGCTGATAATATGTTCCACATAATCTTGGTTGTCATTAATATTGTTTTTCCTGGATGGTTTAGAACAGAAACCTAAAAAAAGTTATCTCAATAAAACAATATTTATTTTTCTAGTTATAATTGGCTCATTCATCAAATTATCATTTTTTAAGAGTATTTCCGGTAATCTTATAGATTTCTTATGGACTAATCCGGAGTTCGAAACGGATTCATAATTAAGGCTTTAAACCTTTCCCACAAAATGATACTAGGGGCCTGTTTGGTATCATATATAAGGCTTGATAGTATAAGTTTATACTATACGTTATGATATTTTTAGTTGTTTGGTGTGACCATTGTATAGTATAAGTTTATACAGTAGGATCCTTTATACATCAAAATGATGTATAACTTAATCAGGCCTATGAGGATAGGATAAGGCCTGATAAAGGGTTGATGTATTAACTAATGCATTTTTTTGTCACTCTGATGATTATAATTTATTGGGTCACATTTATTAATTAATTATTATTATTTAATAAATTATAATCAACAGATTGACAGAATTCAATGGTTAAGATTTAGTTGTAAGTGAAAAATGTTGTAATATAACCTCCCTCATCATATTATTATAGAGGAAGATTATACTTACAACCTATTTTTGTTTACAACCTCTTACAATCATATCTTAACAGTTGATTTTCATCAATCAACGGTTATTAACCAAATTAACAATCGTTGATTGACGGAAATCATCGGTTAAGATATAGTTGTAAGTAAATCATCGGTTAAGATATAATTGTAAGTTTGTACTAAAAAAAAAAGATATGGTTGTAAGAGATCGAAAACAAAAATAGATTATAATAACCTTCCTCGTTATATATTATAAAAAATTTGATATTTTGAATTTATAGAAATTTCAAAATACCATTACATAGCCATGATTATCAATAACGTAATCAAATGGGCTTATCTTAAAGTAAAACTTTATATATGGCATGACTCTATTCATTACCCGATACACATGGAGCATTAAGTTAATCAAATTGACAAAATAAGAAAAGGAAAAAATTAATAATCAAATTATTGATAATAAGGAAAAAAAATCAACAATCATATTATTGATAATAAGAAAAGAAAAAAATCATATTATAATTATAATAATAAATTTGATATTTTGAATGAATTTATAGAAATTACAAAATATCATTGCATAACCATAATTAATAATAACTCAATCACATAGACTCATTTTAAAGTAAAACTTTATATATGGCATGATTCCATTGGTTACCTGATAGACATGCATGGAGCATTAAATTAACGAAATTAACAAAATAAGAAAAGGAAAAAAATCAATAGTCATAATATTGACAATAAGGAAAACAAATCAACAATCGTATTATTGATAATATGGAAAGAAAAAAATCAATAATTATATTATCATTATTATAATAATTTTAAGAGGAAGATTATACTTACAACATATTTCGTTTACAACCTTTTGTAACCATATCTTAACCGTTTCCGCTAATCAAAGGTTAATATTTATTACGAATTAATAATTAATTAATAAGTTTGATTTACGAAAATAATAACCGTTGATTGACGGAAATCAACGATTAAGATTTGGTTATAAGAGGTTGTAAACGAAAGTAGGTTGTAAATATAACATCGATGTAAGTTTAGCTCATTGGAGGTGGTCCCCCGCCATAGACTCTCTCTAAACCCACCTGATAACATCGACGACACATATTGCAGCTTATGGTATTGGTTCGAAAAGAATTCGAGGGCTTTATGGGTTTAAATGCTCTTGTGATTGTAGTACTATTGTTGCAAATTTGAACTATGTTTGTGAGAGATAAAATATACTAAAACACTATTGTAAAACCCAGCCCAACCCGACCGGCTTGACTCGGAACCCGGAGACCCGGTCATTGGACCGGTCCGAGTCAAGCATTGGACCGACCATGCATTGACCCGGTCAAAACCGGTGACCCAGTGACCCGTAGACCCGGTCGGGTCATGCATTTAAAAAAAAATCAAAAAATCAAAATGATTTCATCTTATCAGAAAAAAATATAGAACTCATTGTAAAAACTTTTTATAATTTTATTTGCTAGTATACTCTTCTACAATGACCTCAAATTTCAGTTTTCAATACTGAAGCAATTTGCGAAATAACAAATTAAGAGAATGTGACATATGTTATTTTAATATAGTTGAATTTGAAAAATATGAGTTCAATGTCATTGAGATGTATGTTTATGGAGATTCTGAGTTGCAATTTAAATTGACATAGCAATAACGTACATTTTTATTTATTTATGCTTCATGTTTTTGAGCTTATTTAGTGAACTATGTTTAATTTATTTTAGTTATGAAAAATATAATTGAATTTATATGTTCATATCTATATATTTTTTTATATATCTATATATATCCGGGTCAACCGATTCGACCAGTGACCCGCCGGTCAGACCAGTGATCCAGTAACCTATTATCTCGACCAGGCCGATGTCCAGTCGGGTTTAATAACACGGTACTAAATGATGTGTCATTGTGTAGATCTCGATAAGTTATGTGAAATAAAAAAATACCTGATTTTGATACTCAAGCCAAAAACTATGATTTTTCAAAGTTTTATTGTAAAACTATTGAAAATTTTATGCCACGTGTCATCACCAAGTAAGTCGCACCCAAATTGAGCGTAACCCAACCCTTAACGGGCCCAAATGAGGCGCGAATAGTTGTTATAAATTCAAAAATTGATTCAAAATTAGTACGTTTTCGTAATTTTTTATTTAAATAATAATATCAATTTTTTTTGGAATATGATATCGTTACTACCAAATAATGTTACTACCATATCTTAACCGTTGATTTTCGTCAATCAACAGTTATTTCAGCCATTGATTTCCGTCCAAAGTACACAAAACACTTCGACCCACTTCATAGCCAACGACACATTTAATTTGAAAATTGTAAATTATAACTATTTTTATTTTTATTTTTTAAAAGTGAAAATGCAAAAAAATCATAAATATATTGTAAAAGAAAGTTATAAAAATTGAAATTGTATTTCTAATTCGTTAGATTTATTTTTTATAAATTTAATTTTTTTTCAAAAAAATACATTAATGTAATAATATTTCTGAATTGCATAAGATGATTGTTAGTCCATCATGTTGCAAAAGTAAATAGTATGCCCAAAATCTGTTATATAAATTTAGAGATAAGTTATTTTATCTACCTTTTTTTTTTCTTCCTGCCACTTTCCAACATTATTAGATCATAATCTCAACTAACTTTTATATTTCTCTCTTTTCTTGAGATTCTCATCTAACATTATTAGAGATTGATAGACAAAATAGACATTAAAAAAATATAGATAGAATAATCCACTGTTGTAAAACCCGGCCCGAAACCCGGAGACCTGGTCATTGGACCGGTCCGAGTCAAGCATTGGACCGGCCATGCATCGATCCGGTCAAACTCAGTCAAAACTCGGCCAAACCCGGTGACCCAGTGACCATTTGATCCGGTCGGGTCATGCATTTTAAAAAAAATCAAAAAATCAAAATTATTTCATCTTATCAGAAAAAAATGTAGAACTCATTGTAAAAACTTTTTATAATTTTATTTGCTAATATACTCTTCTACAATGACCTCAAATTTCAGTTTCAAATACTGAAGCAATTTGCGGAATAATAAATTAAGAGAATGTGACATATGTTATTTTAATATAGTTGAATTTGAAAAATATGAGTTCAATGACATTGAGATGTATGTTTATGGAGATTCTGAGTTGCAATTTAAATTGACATAGTAATAGCGTACATTTTTATTTATTTATGCTTCATGTTTTTTAGCTTATTTAGTGAACCATGTTTAATTCATTTTAGTTATGAAAAATATAATTGAATTTATATGTTCATATCTATATATTTTTTTATATATCTATATATATCCGGGTCAATCGATCCGACCAGTGATCCGCCGGTCCGACCAGGGATCCAGTAACCCATTATCTCGATCAGGTCGATGCCCGGGTCGGGTTTAATAACAGTGAAATAACCTATTCCATAAATTTATTGTTTCTTATGCCATACTACAAGGAGTAAGGACGACTAGCTAGGAAATGTTAAAAATACAAATTGCCTTATTTGGTTGATCTTATCTTATTGGGAAACCTCTAGATTCTTGGTGAACTTGGGAAACAAAAACAAAAATCCATCCATGGTCGTATAGTTGAAGATTATGACCCAACAGTGGACCTTGATTAACACTTGCCAGTTGCCATTAGATATACATGTTCTGCTGCCTAATCTATATGATGTATTTCAACACTTAGACGTTGATGTTCTAATTAACAACCATCTCGATTTTGCACAATGCAAGTATTTTCAAGAAAACTGCAACACCTATCATTCTCTCCTCACTAGCTATAGTCAATTAGAAAGGGTCATCCTCCCTTTTTCTGTCTGGAATTAAGGAAATTTATTTTATAATTGCTTGTGAGGGAATGATACTATTGTCTATTATTAGCAGCAAGGGAAGCAATGAGATAATCCATATAATGCTCACATTTCACAAATTTTTAATTAAATTGACCATATCATGATCAACAAAATTAGCACTTATAAATTCAATCTTGAAATAGGTTTTATTTTTCTCTCTCTCTCTCCTTTTTTTTTTCTTACGAGATTTTCTTACATCCTTTGAGTTCAAGACTACTCTTCGTTCTGAATGCCCACATTTCATGCTTTTAATGGGCTTTTCAGAGTGCACTAGTAAAAGTAGCCTAAAATTGCTCTGGCATCTACATGTTGGACCGTGAGCGCTCAATGCATAAACTTTAATTATATAATTTCATATAAATTAATTATACTGTGCAAAGTTTTGCATATTAGGGAAAAGCTCCGTTTACAAAAAAATTTCATAAAATTTTGTAAATTACACTATGTACTCTCGGAAGAACATAGTGTAACTCAATGTTCTCCCGGGAGAACATAGTATAGTTTATAAGAGTTTGTAAACAAAAAGTTTATAAATATAACTCTCCCCAATATAATATGTAATGAATCATGGTATAAATTCAAAACACGGTTTTCACGGCTAATATATACGGAAGGTGTACCAGCTTTGATTTGGAGAAAAATTTCTGCAACATTTAAGTCTAATGAACTTTTATGTGAGAATGTGTATTAGAAAAGTTTAATATAAAAATCATTTATTCACGAATTTAAACTTTTGGATTAATTTTTCACAAAATATCACTATATCTTGGTCTAATTTAAAACTCAATATTGCAGTGAACCAATGAGATAATAAAAATTAGAACTCAATAATGGAATCACCTTGTAGAGAGTCTCGGGCAGGGTATGGCTGAGAATCGAGAGGGAGGTGAAGGACATGATTGGCTCTATACAGCTGAAATCCAGCACAGTAACAACAATGAAGAATGGTATGCAAAATGTGACTCTCAATGGAAAGTGAGGTATTTATAAGGGAAAACGTGGATTTATATATGACAAGAAGCATTCTGAAGACAACTACAAACTCTGGATCCAATATGGTCAAGAATATGCAGCATAACCAAGTAATGAATGTTACAATCCTTACATGCATCAACCTCCACAGATCAAACACAAGGCCAACTATCAATCAACATCACCAATAAGACAATTAATGTTGTTGCTTTGGTATTTCCAAAGGAAAAACACCACCAATCTACTAAATAGCTATCTCACCTAGGACCCATTTTAACCATTCACAAATTCAGTACCACATCCTACAATTGAAAATGAGAACCCGCCCCTAAAACAGAAAAAGAAACAAACACAAGCATTCTCTTCTCATGGTCACAGTCAATATCCATAAGAAACAACCAGATTTTCACATCAGACAAAGGGAATTGAAATGCCCACAAGCAACTTCTATACAATAATAATTAAAAAATCACTCCCCATAAACACCGATTAGCGAGAGTAGGGATGCAGACAGTTCTATATGCAGCCTTATTCTGGTATATTTGCAACGATATTGTTGTTTTCCAGAATCAAACTCGTCACCTTTCAATCATAAAAAAAGTAGCTTTACCACGGCTCAAGACTTGCTTTCTTTCTACACAACAACAACAACAACAACAATAATAATAATAAAAACAACCTAGTACAAAGCTTCTGCTGTGTGCAGGTCGAGTTAAGAATCAGATCCATTGTGTGAGTCTACATTAATTGCATGAATCCAACCTGTAAAGGTTTCCTTCAAACCTATACACAATAACTTAAAGAGACAAATTCAGATGAAATTCAATAAACACACAACACAAATCATCCACTGTAAGTAGCAAAATCCACAATTACTAAAAAAATACATACAGTGCATACCCATCATCCTTAAGACAATGAAAATCTCAACTTTCCTTTACCCTCTGGCCTTGAGTTCGGCTAGGCGCCTAGACAAGTCATCCTCGTCGACCTTGTCTGCGGCGTCCATGGCGGGAAGCGCGTGAGCCGCCGGCTGCGGGAGGCCGACGGAGACCTGAAGGCCGTAATCGTCTGCGACCTGCTGCATGAGGGAGTTAACCTCGCCCTCAGGGGTTGAAAGCGAGGTTGATCCAGCCATGGCGGATTCCATGAACTCAGCCTGAACCTCCATGTTCACGAACTGCTTCTCGAAGCTGTCCATGGTCTCCGACATCTTCTGGAGGTTTCCGGTGGCGAGAGTGGATTCTAGGGATTTCACGATTGTTCCCATCGACTTGCTTATCGTCGACATCTTCGCCTGCGTGTCGAGGCGTGCAACGACGGCGTCGAGGCGCGATGAAAGACGGAGGTAGTTCATCTGCTCCGTTCGCTTCCGGATGGCGTTCTCGGCGTAGATTCGAGCGCCGTCCATGTTTCCCTTCTCGATCGCTTTCTTCACCTTTAGCTTCTCCGATTTCTCGTCCTTCTCGCATTTTCGAGCTTGACGCTGAAGCGATTTCGAGGTGAATTTCAGCTCCATGATCTGGTTCATCAGCTTCTCCGTGTTCCCCATTGTTACCTAATTAATTCCTCGAGAGGTAGAAGAAGAAAAGAAAAACTAGGGCTTTTGGGTGAATTTGAAAATTTGGGGATTTTGATTGAAAGAGAGGAAATGGAGGATGTTGTGATATTTGTGAGGAAACAGGGCATATTCTTCTGCCCGCGCCCTTCAAAAACTTATGATGGGGAACACCGCAAGTTCAAATGAGTATAAAATCAAGTGTAATCAACTCTCTCTTTTTTTAACTCGACTATTTCAATTTGAACCAATAAAATCGTAAAAAAATATATAAAATGAGTATGACATATATGGACTAAATTAAAAACGATTTCAAGTATAAGGATCAATTTAAAAACAGTTTTGATGCAACGACAAGATTAAATGTGAACATAGATAAAAATCTACTTAAACTTTTGGATATGAAGTGTTATTTATATAGTATATACAATGGAAAAGTGTCTATACTTTTAAATTACACAACTTACATCCTTTCACTCTCACAAAGAGGTGGGACTCACAACTTTATTTTTTTTGTCAACTCTCTCTCCTCCTTTATCTATCTCTTTCTCTCTCTTAAAATGACACAACTTTACATCCTTCAAAATTATACACACTTTTCCCATATACAATAATGGAGCCACTTGTAGTTAATTTTTAAAAATAACATAGAATTATGTACAACTTTAGTATTAATTGAGTTTTTTAAAATTGATACCGACTAAATTCTAGCTGATGAGTCTTTTAGTATTGACTGAATTTTTCTTCTGGTTACGTTACACATATATGTAATGCAAACAAATTTGATTATTATGATAAATATATGGAAAAAGTGTGTATTTTTTTGAAGTATGTAAAATTGTGTCATTTTAAGTGAGAGAAAGAGATAGATAAAGAAGGAGAGAGAGTAAACAAAAAAATATAAAGGTATGGGTCCTATCTCTTTGTGAGAGTGAAATAACACAAATTGTGTCATTTAAAAGGACAAATACTTTTCCCTGAATATATATTATTTATTTTGTATATTAGTAAAATTTAAACATTCAACCTGATACAAACTATCTTGGTACAAGTACAACCTTATATTATCCACTTCCAACCCAATGAAATGCAAATTGGATTTAGCGCCAATTTTTTTTTGAATAGAACCAAAAGTACGACTTGTAAGCCCCGCGCCTAGTGGAAGCGAAATGTGTATGCATGAAAACATACGAATACAAATAAAAAATCTAATATTAAATAGTTAACGTAATTATACATCTTCAAATCTATTATCAAAATTTGCTTCTTTTTTTTGGTACTAAAAATATGCTTCCTTTCCATTACCTTAGTGGGCGTTTGTTACATAGATTATACTGGAATTCCTTGAAAAACTTTGATAAGGAGAATTAGAATGTCATATTTGGTACCAATAAATGCAAATCTTTTTTCGATAAAAAGTTTATCTGATTTTTGTTGCTATGTGTAAATTCTTGTACGGCTATCTTGTTAGAAAATTCATAGATTATGTGGTATAATTTTTTGCATGGGAAATAAAAAGTAACCAAAATAATGTTGACCAAATTAACCCTACTTTTTGTATACTAATTTTGAATGAAAAAATAAAAGTGGGGTTATATTTGTGAAATAATCTCACATTCTGACTACTATTTCACAATCAACCAAACATCAACTCAGTAAACTTAATCAAATATTTTTGGGACAAATTTTGGTCAACCAAACACATTTTTGTAACTTATCCGAAAAAAAAAAATTCCATCACATTCCAACAAAATTATTTTCTCAGTGTTTTTTTTTTCTCTTGTAGCAATCACCCTGTTTGGTTCAAGGTTTATTTTGGGATTGATGGGTAAGTGTAAGTGAATATTGGAAAATATCACGTTTAGTTTAGGTTTTTTCAAAAAATACTAGGCAAATAGGATAGATGGGGAAATGACTTTTGTGTTGATTTTTAGATGAAATTCACTATTACGGAATACCACTTGAGATGTGGTATTTTGAGATAACTGGGAAAGTGAAAAAACAGGTGCAAAGTTTCTCCCGAACATAGATTTTGCAAATTTAAATAAAGTTCTCTGATAATATTTCGGTCAACCAAACAACTTTTTTTATATTTTCCTACCAAACTCACTTTCCAATCATTTCTCTAGTAATTACATTTCCCTAGTATTTAAAAAATTTCTCATCAACCAAACGCCCCCTTAAAATATTAGATGAATGAATTTTTTCACTTGTGTAATGCTCACTTAATTCATTTCAACTAATGTAAAAATTCATTCACTCAGATTCGATTCCTCGAAACTGAATTCAGAAGCATTTAATTTCTGTTAAATCTGCTAAAGAGTAACGAATAAAGGATAAGGCGAACAAGAACAAGTACTCACCCAAATCGCTGCAATGTATCATTGCACACCACACACGGTGGGATTTGATGCAAGTGGGCAAGTGCCATGGCATATATCCTATTGAAGAAGAGAATGAATGTAAGCTTACCAATCTCCCCTAAATGATGACATAGAACTGGAAAAAAAAATTAGTGTTACCAATCTCCCCTATATATATTTTTTTCTTCTAAGTTTTATAGTTATAGAAGGTTTGATAGACTTAAAATATTTTGCTTCGTACTCAAATTATTTTGTATAAACTTAACTTATTTAGATCAAAACTAAACCCGTTCAGTTCATTTACACACCCCTTGTTGTACTCTTAATAGTTTATAATAACTATTTTTTTTGGATAAATTATAATAACTATTAATTAGTATATGATTCATCACTAGAAATATTTCTTTATTTATATATATTTATATATATATATATATATATATATATATATATATATATATATAGGGATTAATAAGAATAATGTTGCAGGTAAAAGATGATATCATGCAATCACATAAGACAAAATAAAGTTAATGAAAACAGTGCTTCTTCAACTTTTTTTTATTATTATTTATCTTGTCGTTACTTTTGTAGGAAAAAAAAAAATTAAACCTGTTGAATGACGAAACCAAAGCCCATATATATATATATATATAAACAAATATAATTAATAAGTTAGAATCATTAAATATAAGTGAAATTAATAACTAACCATAAATATTGATTTTATTAATATAAGTTGGGGGAGGAGGTTATACTTAGCATTTTTTTTTCTTAGCACCTCCAAAGTTTTTACAAGTCAATAAAAAAAATTAATAATGTGTTAAAATAAAAAGAAGCAAGAGAAATATGCATGCACGTGTGGACAAGTCCTTATGTTATGTGTATGTCCCTCCTCAGTCCTCAGCACAGGAACAGGTTGGTGCCGAATAATGGGTGTTTCCCCTGTTACATGACATCTCTCTCAAAACTCAATTCTCATCGTATTTTCCTTCTTTCTTTCTGTCCTTTTCCTTCCAATTTGTTAGTTTGTGTTTATCTTATCATCTCCACTTTCACCGCTTCCCTCGAAAATCTCGTCATTTGTGTTTGACCCTTTAAACAAGACACTCCCCTAGAGGTTGCTTTTTCAGCCCATTCCAATAAAACCTCCATTTTTTTCCCTCAAAATTTCTTCATTTTTTTATGGCAATTTTTTCAACAACCCCTTTTGGCCAAAAAGGAATCTTTCTTCTCCTCATTTGAATTTATATTTTCTTGCTTTTTTTTTTTTTTTTTCCTCTCGCGTACATTGTGTCATTGTTATTTAAAAATGAAGGAGCATGGAAATGAAGAACCTGCCTTTGAGATTGGGGTGGTAATTCCCAGGAGGGTTGTGCAGGAAAAAGATGAATCCTCCTCTGACTGCGCACGCGTCCTTGTAGAGGAGTTTACGAAGGTGGGGTTTGTAGTTGAGAGAGTTATTGGCATTGCAGATGAGTTTATCAAGGTTAGGTTTTATCAATGCCTCCCTATGTTTTAACCCGTTTTGTTTCTTTTTATATTAATTCAAGTCACCTTAACCAACGTTATGGTGCATAATAGCGTGGCAGAAGTTTTTTTTTTTTTTTTTTTCTCATACATATTTTCATGCCTCATAGAATTTCCATTGCATAATAGTGTGGCAGGAATGTTTTTTGTTTCTGTCATCTGAAGTAAATTGTGGTTTTATTTGTTCCTTTTCTTGGTTTGTCTGGGGAATTCTAGTCTGTTTTTTGACAAGCATTTTCTTCTTCTTATTTTGTTCCATGGTGCATGTATCTTGTGGTTTACTCGGTTCTGTGTGTTTAATTTAAGCTTTTTTGTTGAGTAACTAAAACTTAGCTTTCATTTGTGTAGTTGGCTGCACCTTTGGAGACACTGGGGAGGGCTGCAGCTGAACTGCAAATCAAGAAACGAACTCATATTGGTATATGAAAAATCCCCAAAAGGGGCATCTGTTCTACCTAATGCTATTTATGTTTAAGTTCATTGTGTCACATGGTGATAACTAGCATTTGACTGGTTGAGCAATTCTTCTGTTTATGTTACTATTTCTTATGCTCATTGCCAGGTATGGATTTGCAATTTGAGGTGGAGGAGGTCGAAGCTTTTGTGAAACAACCTGATGGTTCGGTTTTCAGTTGGTGTGAGCGTTTCCAGTGCTACTGTCACTTGATATATGGAATGGTGAGTTCTTTTCGTAGTGAATGTGCATGTCAAAATCCTTCTTAATAGAATTCGGCTTCTTATGTAGTCAATCCTAATAGGGAGTGTGCTTTCAAATTTTCCATTAACTAAATATCAGGTTTTCAATTCTTGATTTGGTTTTACTTATTAGCCAGTTCCACACATGCCACTTCTTGTTTTATCAGATTCCCAGATCATAGATGCTTTGACTTTTTACTTCAAGAAAATTTTATGAAAATGCATTATTGTGATGATGAATGAACAAAAAAATTGATGGCTTGTTATTTAACTTTGTAGCTATGATCAGCATTATAGACATGAATATCATGGAATGGCACTCTTGTATGAACTCCCCTATTGACATGTCTTAATATTTTGGTTCTCTTGTAAATTGAATTTGCAGGTAAACAACAGCAAGTCAGCCATAACCCTTGAATTTGATGGAAAAGAAATTCATTGGGAAATAGGGGAGAATCTAATTCTGAAATTGGAATCAGAGAACATTGTTAAGCAAGTCTTTCCTTTGCATGGTGTTTTTACTTACATGTGCCATCAAATTTTCTATAGATTTAGCATCACTTGAAGCCTGAACTAATATTGCTTGCGGTTGATAGATGAAAAGAAGAGAAAGAAACTTCTCAGAAGTTGGGCACTCCAGTGGTGGGACTTCACAAGTCAGCCAATCGATGAGATTTATTCATATTATGGGGCAAAGGTGAATGAGACTATGAGCTTTATGACATTATTTGAAAATGAGATTGTCCATTCTTATCCAATGAAGGAATGAATAATCTGCAGATTGCAATTTATTTTGCTTTTCTTGGAATGTACACACGGTGGCTGCTCTTCCCTGCTGCATTTGGGCTTACTTTGCAATTGATTGATTTTGGGTGGGCCAATCTGTCTGTTTATGCTACTATTTCTTCTTTGGTTTGCATCTAGTTAAGTGATTATATGACTTCTTATTACATTTTAGGTCATTGAAATTAGTAATGCTCCCTGTTTTCTTCATCGTGGTGATACTTTGGGCTGTAATGTTTTCTCAATTCTGGAAACGTAAAAATTCTGCACTTTTAGCCAGGTAATGATTTACTTCTACTTCTTTTGAGATCAGTGCATTCGCTTTCGTTATGGACTCCTCCACTTGCTGAGATTCTTCCCTCTGCCCCCATACCTTTTCTCTCATGTTTTGGTGTTTCAGATGGCCTATTAGTAGCTCTGAAGTTGTAACTGACCCAGGCTACAAGATTCCAGGCAGGAAGGGAAGCTCCCTACAGCCCCCTATGGAACTCATAAAAGTATTTGAGTCTAATAAAGTAGAAGGGAAGAAAGTATTCCAGAGATATGAGTGGTTTGGGCGTCTCATGCGATTCAGAAATGACGCTCTCATTATCTTCAGCATAATATGCCTCCAGTTACCATTTGAGTTGGCATACGCTCATCTTTATGAAGTTGTTGGTTCTGATGTAATTAAGTAAGAATCTGAATAATTCTTTTTTGTGCTTCAACTTGGTAGTGTTAGTTGAATATTCTGTTATTTCTTTTTAGGAAATTTATTCTCTAGGTTGTTCACTTATTCCAATGATTTTATATTGTTCTTTTGTTCTCGTGTCTCAACAAAAGGATCTTCCGTTTGCAACATTTATGTCGTCACCATCTTTACTGATATAGTTTTCTCAACCATTCTGAAAGATTTTGTGTTATATTTTCAGCCCCTTAAGAGTATTGATGTGACCACGTCCTTTAATGTCATTTTTTCTTTGACATATTTAGTTGCAATAACCCTATTTTAGCCTTCTTGTTTCTGTCAAACTAATAATTGCTCTTAAATATACTATTTCTATTTGAATACCTGCCATCTTTTCTGTTGAGTGTGATTTTGCTAGATGCAATTCATCCCATGATTCACGCATGCCAATCTGGACCTTTTGCCTTTGTACACGAGAATAAGAACTTACAAGTCATATTCATTTTGTTCTAAAACAGTCCCACAGGCTTCTCATTCGTCCATACAGAACTCATGAATGCCATTTGTTATTGCCAAAATAACTTGGAAATTTTGAATTTGTATCCCATTAGAAAGGACTAGTTTGATTCTACTAAATAATCTGTAATTGGGTACTAAAATGTATCTTTTAACTTATTGTTAGTCAATAAATTCTTATATTTGGTAGAGTCAAAAAATTTCCTTAATATGACTCTTGTTTTAAATGTTGGGGTTCAGGTTTGGGCTCACTGCTATTTATCTTTTCGCCATTCAGTATATTACCAAGATTGGTGGCAAGGTGTCTGTCAAACTTATCAAGTCTGAAAACAATGAAAACACAGAAAAACGGGCTGACAGCTTGGTCTACAAGGTAATGATGATGGGGAATTAATAGTTCCAATATTGCTTTTCTCCCTAGTAGTAAACATGGAGCTTAGAAGATTACTTTCTCCTGCAGGTGTTTGGTCTGTACTTCATGCAGACATACATTGGAATTTTTTACCATGCCCTACTGCACCGTAACTTCTCAACTCTTCGCAAAGTGTTGATTCAGCGCCTCCTTCTGTCTGAGGTCACAGAAAAGTTTTCTTTTGTTTTCTTTGTCTCTTCCTTCTCCCCTTATCCCTTTTCTTTTCTACTTTCTCCCACTCTCTAGTTTGGAGTTTCTCCTTTAACTTAGTGGAGTGAAAAAAAATAAAAAATTCCAGGTGTTTGAAAACTTGTTGGAAAATTCAATTCCTTATCTCAAGTACAGCTATAAAAAGTACAGGGTTCGGTAAGCTTTTTAATCCCCTTAGACATGGACTATGCTAGGTTTACGTTGTATACCATATTACCACCATACAATAGCTAATTTATCTTTCATTTGTCAAGACACAAGAAGAAGAATGAGAAAGGAGAATCAACAGATAAAATCCAGTTTACTTCTAGAGTGGAGAAAGAATACCTTAAACCTTCTTACTCTGCTAGCATTGGTGAGGAGCTTGAAGATGGTTTATTTGATGGTACTTCCAAATCCATTATACTCTCAAATTTCGTAAGATATTTAATTCTTGAACATATGGAATATAAGTAATTTCATTTGGTTAAACGTGTATTAGAAGTTAGAACTAAAAAGACTTAATTTCTCGGCATGTTTCGGAAGCATCGCAAGCCTAACATTTTCATTTAACTGAAAAATCCTAACCTGATTGCAGATTTCTTGGAGTTGGCGTTGCAGTTTGGAATGATTTTGATGTTTGCTTGTGCATTCCCACCTGCATTTGCTTTTGCTGCTGTGGTACTGCTTTTGTCTACCTTCTTTTTGTTTTTTTGTACTTACTTTTGCTTGCCTTCACCATTGCTATAAACGCTCTTTAATTTATTTTGAGCTTTTGTAAAATATTTTATTGTTGACAACTTAGTCCCTCCCTGTTCAGAACAACATTATGGAAATCAGGACAGATGCATTGAAGCTGCTAGCAATTTTGAGACGGCCTGTTCCTCGTGCCGCAGCAACAGTAGGAGCTTGGCTTAACATATTTCAGGTAGTTTCTGATAAATTGGATTGGAACTCGTGCGTACCAAATAAGCAACTATATAAAAGGTGTATCTTTTGAAATTTTTAGCATGTCACCTTTTAAGTTTTAATTGATGAAGGGACATGTAAAAGAATTATGTTAGTCCAAACTGTCAACTGTCATTGCCATTAGATGTTTGTAAAAGTATGTCTTTAAACATGAATGATGCTTCATCAGTAAACTTTTGACGTGTGACACTATGAATTATTCTTAATTTTGATCTTAACTTAATCTGATATGAGGATGTACTTCATTTTGCAGTTTCTCATATTGATGTCTATATGCACAAACTGTGCTCTTTTAGCATGGCTATTTGATGAGGAGGGAAAATGGAAAATAGAGCCTGGACTTGTAGCAATTTTAATCATTGAGCATGTCCTCTTGTTGATTAAGTTTGGTTTCTCTCGCTTGGTTCCTGAGGTGATTGTTTCCTCTCTTACTTCCCATCCACAATCATTCCTTTCCATGTCTATCAGAGATGAAAGTTTTCTTCTTTACAGGAACCTGCTTGGGTAAGCGCCAACCGTGCAAAACACACTACACAAGCACAGGATATGTGTTCTAAGAAGCTTTTGAGGACCATTTCTGGAGGAAACAAGACTTTTAGAGATGTTAAAAAGTTGGACTGATTTTTTATGAAGTAGTCACTTCATTGTCTTTTCAGCACAAAACAAAGAAAGCTTAAGCTAGATTGTTCTTTTTTATTATCTCAGTTTCCCACGGCTGAGTTGTATATTAAGAAGGAATTTTGCTGTAATCCACACGTTTGTCTTCTTCCCTCTTCTGAACTGATAAGAAAACTTTACCTATATAATCCTACAGTTTAGTCTTCCCTTTCAATTGTCTTTTATAGCTGTAGTACTCAATACTTGGGGAGATATTGTTGGAACTGAGAATTGCATTTTGGGATTTTTCTTTTGAGGTGCATTTTTGTAAAGTTATTATATTTTTTGTTATTTATTCTGAAAAGAGAGACTTATATATTTTGGTGTAATTGACACAATGTAAATACTGTTTAAAAAAAACTGTATTGACACAATGATATTGGATTGTTCTGCATGGAGACAGAGACAGCAGCAGATCAATAGTTGCACAGACCAATGTCAAATAGTGACATCTCCAAAAGATGAAAGCTTAGTTGACAAAAAGGGTTTATCCTGTGAAAAAGATGCTAGGGTTTAATACTGAAATGCAATTTAATGATTTGATTAGGATACATTTGGATTGAAAAGTCAAAAATTCACATTTCAAACCTTCAATTGCTTCTCCTTTTGATATTTGTAACTAAACGCTTCCTTACAAGTGTGTATTTGGCAAAACTCTATATCCCAGAAGGCAGGTACATAAGCAGTTAAATGGTAGCAGCTTATCTATTGAACATTGAATTAATCAAAAATCAATTTTACAAACAGGGCTTCTTATAATTTATAGCATAACTATCTTATGGAAACCCAAAATTGAAATCGACCCAAGCTAAGAAGAAAATAAAAATTACTTTTTATTCCAGATTATATATACAATATCTGTTGTGAGATTGAAATTCATTGTAATTTGGTATTCTACCTTCATAATGATAAGGCTTTGATTCTTGTCATTGTAAATTTTCAGGGACACAATTTCACCTCCCCCAACATTATTTGATCCATCTTGCTTCACATGAACATATGTACAACAACCACATCTCTAACATCTATGCACAAAATCTCAAGGCGACACCATGTTTTCATGTAAAGCTCATCTTCATAGTCCACCAACAACAGTTCTTCCATTTTGTTCCCTTAGACAACAAATTTTTATTCCATCAAGTTAAATTTCTGACTTGCCATGAGAGCTTCCAAAACGGTCACTAACTTGGCGTGCATATGCAACAACAGCCTTAGCCCACCTCTTAATCTCAGTCTTCAACTTGTTGGAATCCATGTCTTTAAGCTTCTTCCCTGGCTCCATAGACACCTCCACCGAAGAGAAACAACGACCAAAACGCCTCCGTTTCGAAGGTTTCTGTCCCTTAAGGATGGCAGTGGCATTGCCATCATTGAGAGAATGTGATTTCTTTACAGACATGGCTGCTGTTTGATCAGCAGCCAGAATAGTTGGTGAAAGAAATATATTTACTAATAATGAAACTATATATTATGTCTAATTATTTATAAGGCTGAAGAGTTACACTATGACAAGTAACCTAGTATTCCAATGCGTGTAATAATTTGTTTTCATTGACTTTAGACTTTGTCAACAGTTTTTAGGATTGATTCCTTAGCAAGTTTAAATTAATTGATACCTCACCATATTCTATTTGATTTTTCTCTTATTTTGTTCTTCTCTTTTGTCTGAGAGAAGTCATTAATAGAATTATAAACGAAAATTTAAAACTCTTTATTTCTTTTGTATAGGATGAATGTATTTGTGTTGAATATAATATGCAAAACAATGGTTGGCTTCCATAGGAATGGTGTTTACCTTTCAACATTAGATATATTCCAATCCGTACGAGTGCACCAATTGCATTATTCATTTGGAAAATTTCTATGAAAATAATATAGACCGCGTTAGCTTAACTATGAAGAATAATTTGAACAATATTCTAATAGATAAGATTTGGGTATATGCGCATTTGTGACAAGCCGTTTATGATTGTCACACGTGACAAGCCAGACAATAGTCAGGCCTAATCATTAGAGGACCAAATGTTGGCAATAATAACACATCACCATATAACAAATTAACAATAGCGTTACCACTAAAATGGACGCAATATAGGCACAACAATACATAAATAACAAAAAAATGAAATAACAAGCATTAGGTTTCAAATGCGATGAATTATTCTTCTCAGTGAAAAATCCCATCTACATTTGCGATAGTAATATATGGCAGTGGACGAGGCAAACAAGTAACAGTGGTGTTAGAAAAATCTAAAATATAGAATATAAAACTATTTATGCTGGGTGCCAAGGTCCCCAACAAAACTTACTACATGCAGAAAGTAGAAACAATTAAAAGCTATTTAAGCCACAGAAATCAAGATAGTTTTTGTTCCAGTGCATCCTCTTTTTCAACATCAGAGTTCAATTCCTCAACGATTGGCCCTCTGGGTTTTCTAGGTTCTGGAGCCTGATGCTCAAGAAATCCAGATGGATGCATACCTGGGGTGAAGGGATTTCCACTTGGACCAAAGGGAGTAGACGGGTGAAGAAGGGATCATCAAATGGGTCCCTTCCCCCCAAAAAGTTTGACAATAGACTCCTGGGAGGTCCAAAGGTACCAAAGCCTCCAAAACCAACAAAAGGGTAACTAAAGTCAAAGAAAGAATCCCTGCCACCTCTGGGTCCTTGCATTCTACAAAAACCAAATATTTGACCTCTCAATCTGTGCAGGATAACTAACCCGTAAATATTAATGTACAAACAGCATAAAAGTAACATAAAATTTAAGAGCTTCCACAAGACAAAGTCCTTTATCATTATTTCCAGTTCCCAGGATCAGTAATATGACTGTGCTACCAATACCATTCAAAATATAAATTAATAAAATAATTCCAATTCTAAGGGAAAGTTTAAGGTGCATCCCTTCAACCAGGATGTGTTGGTGCTGGTGAACATAAAACATAAACTATCAGATTAAATCTACAGCAGTAGACTTTTGAGTTGACAAATTGACTAGCAAGCATAATGAACATCTTCACATTAATCTACTGAATTGAGTTTACAAATCGACTCAGACAATATATCTTATGACGGAAATGCATCCAAGGGAATTTCATAACCATGCTTGAACATCTGACCCAATATTTTCAGAACCATGGATCTCTGACGACCAAGCAGATAAGCTCTGTACATTATCCACAATGATTTTTTTGAGCAATCAATGTTGACACTTTCCATTTCATCGACCACTCTTGGCATTTCCTCAAAGCGCTTTTGTGACCCATACATGACCAGCTTACAATGATATAAGCTGCGGCATATTCTCCACCCAGCAAATTCAGCACGACTAATAAAAGTTTCTAGCTTTTCTACAGCATTGTACCGAAAATAAGTTGCAATTATGCATTTCATAATACCAGTAGTTGTTACAGGGGTTCTGTGCTCAAATGCCTCATTTATTGCATTCTCCATTTCCTCTAAACAGTCTTCCTGAGCATAGAGCCTAATCAACAACACATTTAACCATGGCCTGTACTCTACTTCTGGGATAAACTTCAACAATACCTCTACTTTCTTAATTCTATCTGCTTCAGAACTTTTACAATAGGCACATATCATAGACCTAATCAGCTGTATTTCTTGTTCATTTACATGATCCCTTACCAAGGAATATGTCTCTTCCATCTTCTCTAGATTACTGGAAAGCGCATATCCGCGAAGCATCAGCAGGTAGGTCTTCAAGTTAGGCTTGACATGGCTTGACTTTAACTCAAGAAAAACTTTTTCCATATCATCCCACATCCATGCTGCGATATAACCAACAATTAAATGATTATAAGTGCTTATATTAAGGGAGAAATCTAGCTTCTTCATCTCCTTGAATGTTGCTTCCATATGATCAACCAACAACAAGCGACCAAAAACAGATACAAGAATATTGTATGTGGCAATGGAAGGATCGCAGGCTGCATCATTCTTCATATCACAAAACAAGGACTGGCACCTTTCAGCATGACCATTGAACATAAAAGCACCCATCAATGCATTATAAGTGCTGGTTGTCTTATGGCCCTTGCTTGCAGCCTCCTTAAAGATCTCAACCGCAAGATCAACATTCCTAGATCTACCTGCAACTTTTATACCCTTAGAGTACTCATAAGTAGTCATGGAGGTGCCAACATCAGAGCTCTTTCTTCTCCAATCAAACACCTGGAAAAAAAAAAGGGTTAATTTCAAATTTACAATCATTGATTTAACTGAATCGAAGTTAGGAATTGCAAATACCTCAAGGGCCAGGGAAGGCCATGAATCCAACTGATGCAAAAGCTCAAGCAATGCGGATCCACCGGGGTGAGACCCACTTAGCGAATTAGAATTCTCGTCCAAAATCTTACGAACCCTAATAGAGTCCGAGGCTTCCTGAACCAATTCGTTCCTCAAAATCGTGACTTTTTGGGTGAGTTCCTCTTTGTGAGAAAAGCCAGGCTTTGCAGTGAACAAGGAAACGATGCCTGATACCTTGTTTTGCAAAGTGTTGACCTTGCGGGTTGACCCATAAGACATAGTGGTGGTGAAAGGGTGAATGGCTTTGGGATTTGAGGAGAGAGAGATTCCATCGAATTGGGATAATAACAACTCAGCTTGCGCTGCATCTGCAGAAAATCTCCGCATTCGCTTCATTGTCACTGCTCGAGATTTGTCTAGGGTTTTACAGAGAAGAAACCCCTTAAGAACCACAAAAATAAGAAATAATGAGAATGATTTTGTGGATTTTCTAGTCTGGACTGATTGAAATGAGCAAAGTTCATACCATATGTAAGACTTGACAACCTTGCTACAAGCAATTTAGTTAATGTTACTCCATAATTTAGCAGTAACACATTTCTCCATAATTTCAATATCACTTGTTAGCAGTTACACGATAAAACAAAATTACATCCAACAAAATCTGTAAAGTTTAGCAAAACGTTTCTCCATAATTTTAATATCACATGTATCCTTGGTTTTAACATTCAAAATCAGCAAAGAAGTGTCTTCCATTACAAATACCCACTCCATCAAATTAAGGTGCTGCCAAAAATTCAAAATCAGCAAGTGTCTTTGACTACAGCTAAGGATTTAACAAGTGCCATCCTTTCCAGCCCCTGTACAAAATGTCGCACATAAATATACATGAATACTTTATCATAAATCCTTGTTTATCACATGTGGTTCAACAACTAATGTTATTTCAAACATTTGAAGGAAGGACACAGAGACTTGATTGACTGAAAAGGCGGCACCTTTAAATGAAACTGTACATGAGTCATGTAGTGCTGTCAAAACGGGCCAGCCCGACTCATTTAGCAATGATATAAACTCAATAAGGCCAAAAGCCCTATTGGTTAGAGCTAGCCCGTGAGCCTTTCAAAAATTAGTATGTATTTGTTTTTATAAAAAAAGCCCATTCTCGATTTTTATTATTAACCAGCATTTATTATTGCTACACTGCAAAATATCAATGCCCATCTCAGAAACTTCACATGATTAATGAAATAAGGAAGATCGGTTTAAATTAAACATACAGTAATGCAAAAATTATTACAATTCACGAACCAACGCAAGCAAAGAAGTTTTTGATTGAGAAATGTCAAAACGTCTAGCCAAGGCCTGCTTCAATTAACATCTCAAGTTGCATTATTGCAAAAGCATCACGACCAGCAAAATGACAATAACAAATAATTCACACAATAAAATTACTCAAGATAAAGCATAACAATTTCAGAACCAAGTTCTAAGTGCAGGTAAAGTACCCATATGAAATTAAACTACATCCCATGGCCTATAATCATTTTGTTCCTAGCAAAGGGAACACATTAGGAGCAACTAATTTAGAATTTTAGATAAAGTGGGAACGGGAAAAGGATAGAGAACAAAAAAGTTTCATTATCACCACTCTTTTTTGCTTTGGATTTTCTTAAAAAAATAATAAAGAAGGGAAATCAATGTGATAAACAACTATCGACCTGAATACCTTCTTTCTGAGTACATTGTTTCTAAACTACATTCATTAATTAATATAACTTTAGCTATTCTTTTGAATGACCTATAATTTGTTGCTCGCATATTATAAACCAAAGTGTGAACCTCGATGAGCTTCCTCAACCATAGAAAGTCATTTCTGTTCAAAGTTCCAACATTAACCCAGTACCAAAAAGCATCAATCAAATCAGTGGGGGAAAAAAAACAAGAAATTCATATCTTTTACTCCTCATTCCTCACAAGTTCTTTTAATCTTTGTTGGTGTCCGGGTTTGAAGGTTAAGAAGCTCCACACCATACTAGACATTAGATATGAATCATATGCTACTATACATGTCCTTTCAGAAATCAGAAGCAATTTATAGCACACGGGAAACTCATTACCAAGCTAGGCTTCTGTTTCCTTAAATTTGTTGGCAGCCACACATGCCATGTGATGAAGTAATAGAACAACACACTTGAACAACATTAAAGCCATAACACACTTGCAACGGAAATAGAATTCTATGGTGTAGAAAGGTAAGAAAATTCTATTTGAGTGTTGATAAGGTTGTATTTCGAATTATAGAGTATGTGAGAGAGGTCGACAGTTTGTATCTAATCCAATACCGAAGACATGATCTAATTTTTGTTCTAACTTATGGTGTACTGTACATAATATATTCTTATGAAGCCACCAACATCATGTTTTTTATTAAACCATGTCAAATATATAAGGCATTTCATCAAACAGCTTGTGGGCAATGGAGTTGGAGTTGCTACTTACTTCTTCTACGTTGGCCAATAGCTTCGGTGAGCGCCAACTTTTGCAAGCTCAGACCGACGAGGTACTCGAACTGTACGGTCGGTGATTTCAGTTTGACCCACAGCGATGATGAACGCAATCTGATGGTCAATGAGGTGGGTTTGATGTCGGCTGCGTTGGGGGAGAATGAATGTAAATTATGGTTCGAAATTGAAATCCTAATTTAATTTTTTTTATGGAGTAAAGCCCATTTTCGGTGCTAATCAAAAATATAATTTTCACTTTTGTCATGAATAAAAAAAAAAAAATTAACTTTTGGGTTTTGTGTAATTCCAATTCTTTGAAATTAAGATTCATTCAAAATTCAATAAAGATTCAATTTAATTCCTAAAAATAGGCTTTACTATTTTTCTTTTATACCATTCACTAAAATCAGTATAATAATTTTATAAAAATTAAAAATAATAAAATATCAGATTGACTCGAACACAAATTTTTCATATCTGGTTGTCGGGTCGTGACATATATTGTCAACCCTAATTAAGGATCTATCTTCACTTTTACCTTTAAATTGTTATATGTTGGCCCATTAATATATTTTTTGAGTAAATACTTTGTTTTGTTCTCAGCAAATTTCATATATCCGTTTTAGTTCTTAGCAAATAAAAAGACTATTTGTGGTCTCTAAGAAATTCAAAATGAATTCATTTAGTTGAAATTGAGGTCCCTCACAAATTCAAAAAAGACTAAAATGGATCCACTTTGAATTTCTTAAGGACCACGAATAGCCTTCTTATTTGCAAGGAACTAAAACGGACATACTAAAATTTGCAGAGGACCGAAAAGAGTATTTACTCTATATTTTTTTTAGTTTCTAAAACTCTTTGTTGGGTGAAAGTGCTTGGGACTTGAAGTTTGGATGCAACTTAATCTTCGTAAGTTCACACAAGAACCACTTAAGAATACCATAAAGATTGTAACGGGGATTCAAAGGATAGGCATCTTGGAATCACCTAACTTAGATATAGCCAGGCCAGAAGCATTCGGCTTTATATGTGCTTCATCAATATAAAATGAGGGCCTGCACAATATATTACGGGCAACTGGTTAAGTAAAAGTACCAATGACTCGATTCACTCCCAAGGTAATATCAATTACTGATGCAATGGCACATAAATTTTTTTTTTTTTAAACAAATATATATAACAAGAATAAAGTATTTGTCATTTTAAATGATACAACTTGTATCATTTTACTCTCATAAATAAATGTAACCTACACCTTTATTTTTATTTTTTTCACTCTCTCTTTCATGATTTATCTATTTCTCTCACTTAAAATGACATAACTTTACATCCTTTAAAATGACACACATTTTTCTTATATAACAAGGGCACATAACTTATTACATATGCAATGCTGACAAATGATCGTCCTCCATGTCAATTTACGTGGCTATTTATGTACAAAATTTTGTGGTTGTTCATATTACAACTTATTATTACGCCAACACCATCTACAAACATCAACAACATGGATCTCCCGGATTTTATTACTGATTTGACTGAAATCATAGGCAATATTCTGAAAATATCTTCTCCAAGCCCTTTACTTACAACATATTTGGCATAACCTTTTATTTTTAACTTTAAAGTTACTTGAGTTAAAACAAAAAATAAAAGCTTCAAAAATTGACCAAATATCCACCACTTTTCTATTCTCTCTTTCTTGAGAATGAGATTTTGACAAGATTTGATATATATTTTTGGTCAATCAAAGAACAGCAATATTTCTCTCATTACAAGTGCCAAGCAATGGCAACACATCATCACCATTATGCAGTTCATCAACATAATAATCAAATTCTCAGATCCCCAATTATATTCAAATGAAACTAGGAAGAGGTTCATTACAAAGACAAACCTTGGAGAAACCAAACAAAACAAAACAAAAGGTGATGATGATGAATCGAGGAAATCTTTGAACTGCCAGCCTGGGTTAGTATTTATCAAATACTCAAATACGCTACTTGTGGAACGTAGCTTTTTCATTTGTGGAAAATGCAGATGCTTTTGAAAGTGGATGTGAATCCTCCGAAGAATCAAACACAGAATTATTATTCTCATGATGGCTGAGAAGAGTGATAATTGGAGAAGGGTATATTTGTTTTTAAGATTATTAAATATGTTTAATTGTTCTGATTTAATAGTATGGGGGTTTAATTGTTTTGAAAAAATGTAAAGTGGTGTTTTAAAAATGACCCTCCCTAACTATAAGGTGGTTTTACGAGATTTAGTGCTGTTTAGATCCTCTCTTTTTTAAGCTACAAGCTACTTATAAGCATAAGCTAGGCCAAACAGGTTTTGGGAAAAGCTCTTATAACGAAAAGCTCTTTTTTTATAACGAAGAAAAAAGCTGAAAATTAAAAGCTCCGCTTTTTTTTTAAGCTCTTATCTGTTTTTCTTGAATTGTGTGCTTTTTTTTTAAAATGAAGAGTGATAAAGATAGAAAGAGATAATTTTCTTGAAATATGTACTTTTAAGTAATTTTTAAGCTAAAACTTTTATGTAATTTCCAAACAACTTTTAGCTTATTTTTTTAAGCTCTTTTTTTTAGCTTTAGCTTATAAGTAGCTTCTAGCTTAAAAATAAGAAGATCCAAACAGCCTCTAAGCCTTGTTTTTTTGTTATCCTTTCAATGATCAAAAACCCTCTTTAATGCATGTTGGATAAAAGTTAGTGGGCGGAAAATTTATTACTGCACTTTTTTGGTTGTTAATTAGCAATGCTTCTCTAGTTCATGTATTCAACGAGTTTTTACCCATTAAGTTGTCCTATCCCCTATATTTTCATCTAATCAAATGAGAACTAACTTAAACATGATGCTCATTACGAAGACTACAGCGTATAAAATTGGTCAATTTCAAGCTTCAAGTTAACTTAAGATTTAATTAATTATATTCAACTAAGGACATGGCAATGACGACTGACGAGGACCATATAGAGATGCAATTCAGCTTATCCAACTCATGCCGTGTATCGTTATAATGCCAAAATCTTAATAGACGAAGTTACTTGGGATGGTTACAAATCGAACTCTTCTTAACTTCCCGGTTTTTCCACGTAAAATAATCCAAACACGTCAAGTTAAACTTCCCTTGAAATGATAACATTTATGCAGCTTTTGTGCTTACCATGCTTCAGCTATGGTTTCAAGGAAGGGTGAGCTGTGTTCTTAAGCAAATAAGATAAAAGAAATACAGAAGTAAAATGCTTCTGCCGATCAAGGGTTTCAATAGGAATGACACTAATCATCCCTCCTTTGATACCAATGACACATATCAACAACCAAAATGCGATTATCATTGAAAGCTATAACATGCTAGTTCCAGTTTTATATTGAATACTAAATAAAAAATAATTGCATTTCAAAAACAACACAGGAAATCTAGAATGGAGTTCTAGAAACAAAAATAAGAGGGGACAAAAACGAGGGTTGAAAGCAACATAACTCTTCTCAATTCAGTTTCACTTCCTACCACGGACCTTCACGGCCTGTCTGTTCCTCTTCTTGACACCAGACTTGGCAACTCTGAGGCTTCTGTTAACGGCACTCAACCTTGCAAGAGCTGCCTTCTTGAGATCAGGCCTGTAATGATTATCCACCACCTGCAGCACATTGCATAATTGGTAAAAAGAAATCAGACAAAAGTAGCTACTATATGGATTTAATGAAATAACAACTTCATCAAATTCTTAGAAGCAAGCATCCAAGGAAAAAATATGAATTTGCATTAACTTGGAAAGCTTGTGCAATTGGAAAACATGAGATAATGATTGCCGATTGAAGCCTAAAAGTGACATTCATAACCCAGTAATGAAGAGTAACTGTCAGAGCAAAAGCCAGTAGGCTTATTCATGAGAATTCATGGGGACATGCAAAACATTTATGGAAATTCAGACTAAGACCAAATATGATTATTTTAAGATAACATGGATGCAGATTAGAGGAGAATGATTAACTGGCATAAGAAAGGTGTAAGATTTCCTCAATTAACAACCTTATATCAGGAAGAGATCAACACAATACATACTACATTCATGAAAGAACTTCTGAATGATAGAAAGCTCAGAAGCCAAGCGTAACATGCATATTTCATTGAAGAAACCCAATTAGGGATTCTTCTTATGTGTTAGAGGCTCATCACCGCTGTGTATTATTGGCAAAGGCTCAAAGAGGTTTCATTTTAACTTAAAAACCACATGTTCCCTAAGCATAGTCAGATCTCAACAAAACATCTTACTTACTTAAAAGTACATCAGCGGATATTAAAAAAAGAAAAAAAAAAGTCTCATCTCATTTAAGTTTCATTTGCAAAATACTGCAATCCTAAAACAAATCTAGCACCATATTCCCCAACTACGAGCTACAACAATTACTAAAACCAAAACACATTGGCAAGTTACCTGGCAGTCCAACAGATCCATAACAAAATATAATGCAATAGAACATTTAACCGAACTGCAACAGCATAAAATTGGTTCTCATTTATGAAAAGGACACCAAAGTGAGCTTTGTTTTTATTTTAATTACCTGATTTTGGACACCAAAAGCCAGTAGGCTTCATGGGGACATGCAAAACATTTATGGAAATTCAGACTAAGACCAAATATGATTATTTTATGATAACTTGGATGCAGATTAGAGGAGAATGATTAGCCGGCATAAGAAAGGTGTAAGATTTCCTCTATTAACAACCTTATATCAGGAAGAGATCAACAGAATACATTCATGAAAGAACTTCTGAATGTTAGAAAGCTCAGAAGCCAAGCGTAACATGTATATTTCACTGAAGAAACCCAATTAGGGATTCTTCTTATATGTTAGAGGCTCATCACCGCTGTGTATTAATGACAGGCTCAAAGAGGTTTCATATTAACTTAAAAATGATATGTTTCCTAAGCATCGACAGATCTCAACAAAAGATCTTACTTATTAAAAAGTATATCGACTGGAGAAATTAAAAAATAAATAAAAGAAAAAGGCTGATCTCATTTAAGTTTCACTTGCAATGTACTGCAAGGCCTAAAACAAATCTAGCACCATATCCCCCAAATCTACACCAAATCTAGCTCAGAAGCCAAGCGTAACATGTATATTTCATTAAAGAAACCTAACTAGGGGTTCTTCTTATATGTTAGAGGCTCATCACAGCTGTGTATTATTGGCAAAGGCTCAAAGAGGTTTCATATTAACTTAAAAAAGGAAAAAAAGAAAAAAGGCTCATCTTATTTAAGTTTCACTTGCAATGTACTGCAAGGCCTAAAACAAATCTAGCACCATATCCCCCAAATCTACACCAAATCTAGCTCAGAAGCCAAGCGTAACATGTATATTTCATTAAAGAAACCCAACTAGGGGTTCTTCTTATATGTTAGAGGCTCATCACAGCTGTGTATTATTGGCAAAGGCTCAAAGAGGTTTCATATTAACTTAAAAAAGGAAAAAAAGAAAAAAGGCTCATCTTATTTAAGTTTCACTTGCAATGTACTGCAACATCTAGCTCAGAAGCCAAGCGTAACATGTATATTTCATTAAAGAAACCCAACTGTTCTTCTTATATGTTAGAGGCTCATCACAGCTGTGTAAAATTAGGCTCAAAGAGGTTTCATATTAACTTAAAAAAGGGAAAAGGCTCAAAGAGGTTTCATATTAACTTAAAAAAGGAAAAAAAGAAAAAAGGCTCATCTTATTTAAGTTTCACTTGCAATTTACTGCAATGCCTAAAACAAATCTAGCACCATATCCCCCCAACTACGAGCTACAAAAATTACTAAAACCAAGACATATTGGCAAGGTACCTTTAAAAAAGGGCAGTCCAACTGATCCATAACAAAATATAATGCAATAGAACATTTAACCTAACTGCAACAGCATAAAATCGGTTCTCATTTATGAAAAAGAAACCAAAGTGAGCTTTGTTTCTATTTTAATTACCTGATTTTGGACAGCCTTTGCCATCCTCCTGAACTCCTTCTTCATGACAGACTTGTGAAGCAAAGCAGCAGGCTTGTTTTGTTTCTTTGTCTTGGTGGTACCCAACAACACAGACAGATCTTTACCCACAGGCTGAATGGTAACAGTTTTCATGTTTGCCAAGCCTAGCATAACAATGTAAAGGTCAAGTTTAATCACAAGTAATTGAAATACTAAAATTCTACCATATAAAAAGGTTCCTTAAAAGAATCAACTCTGAGATCAGATTTCTCCCTTCCCTAACCTCATTGGGTAAACACATGATCCTCAAAATTACATTACCAGCCCAATTTCTACCTCAATAATACAATTCCAAACATTACCACTTGCTTTAATAGTGAAGTAAATATTATTCAAAAAAAAATTATCAATTAAAAGGATAAGTTTTTCAAGTACCCATTTTCAAAAATCAATTTTTTTTTCCATAAACAAAAAAAGGCACATACCAGAGTACTTGAAAGAGTTGAGGTTGTAGAGATTGTTGCTCTCTCTGCTGAATCGAACGCTCTGAGTGCCATTACCAAACTCTTTCACCAAAAATGAATTGTTGTTCTTCACGATTTCCCACACGAGCTGCCCTGGTACCGTCGCCATCTTCTCCTTCACCTGAATCGAGCAACTAGGGTTTTGGTTTAGGCTTTATTTATAGTCACAATATGGAAACCCTAATTTATCAATTTGAATAAACCGGGTCGGGAAGTTCGACCCATTTATCCGTTTACATTATCTGTATATTTGTGTGTTGGATTTGGATCTGATTACTAATGGGCCCAAGGTTCAGCAAAAAAACAAACAAAGATGGAACAAAAGATTAATCTTAACCTTAGCAATAAATAAATAAACATGGCTCAAATACTTTTCCCTTATTTTATAAATATATTTAATTAACTTATTTTATGAAATAACTTGTAATCTAACTTTTATTTATAGATTTTTTGGAATAAATAAATAAAATTTTCAAAAATTTATGTAAATCATCTAGACTTCTGTTAATACTTTGCTAAAAAAATAGGGGAAAATGACAGAAAATAGCCAAACTAATTACATTTATTATTTGAATTTGAAATGCTGAAAGAGTATCACTAGGGAAACGAATAGGCCATGGTTTCTTTTCTTTTCTTTTTTTAATATTTCCCTTAAAAATATCAACAGAACGAGAGAGGGATGACAATCATGTGATTTGTTGGTTCATACATTAGTTGCTTTCTTCCATATCTTCCATTTTTTATAACCTAGTAGTAATGGTCCATCTCTCAGGAATTTTTTATTGTTATTATCAACTGAATAATCAATTTGACATTGCTATAAGATTATTTTTTTCTGATTAAATATGTATCTTTTATATCCACTTAAGCTTTGTCATTCAATTAATCATAACCTATCAAATAAATTATGTTTTTTAAAATAAGTTAGTAAAATATTTATTTAAAATTACTATTTTTAAACTCTAATTATATATATAAATAAGAAAAATGCATACTGAGTAAATTAACCCAAATAAGGTACACCACACATAAAAGTAACTGAATCAATAATTTGTTGGTTTGAATTATACTTAACCAGCTACGGCCGATCCACACCAGGTTACGCACCTAGTTTTTGAGAGACAAAGGACAAATTATAGTTTACATGAATCTATACTAAAATTAAAAAAAAAAAAATATGTAAGATTGAAATTTAGTATAATTAATAAAATAATTGTTTTCTTCTTTTATAAGTTAGTCAAAGATAATCACACCAGAAAATAATTAAATATTTACACCAATAAAAAAAAGGATTGCTTTTTCTTATGTCATTGAAGACAAGACTATCTTCTATAGAGACATATTCAAGTGGGTCCTACACTATAACAAAAAGAAAAGAAAAAATTTGATGGCTCAAATTTCGAAGGATCTATGGCATGAGGTAAGCTCTCTCCAATGACATAAGAAAAACATTATCCATAAAAAAGCACAACAAATAATAAACATACACACAACAAAGATAAACCCTAGTACTTTTGACAACCTGCATATATGTATTAATGGCATAACAAGTTCCATGCAAACACAGAAAATTCAAATGGTGATTGATCCAAATGTTCTCACAATTACATTTTTTCTTTTTGTTTTAAACTTGGATTCATACAGGTAGCTTTGGAGTAAACCATCAAGTCTAACTCTAACATAACCAAAATAACTTACTCCCTACATAAAGCAAGACTAAACTATTGAATTCTGCAGTAGATAGTTCACACCCCTACTATGTATTAACATGATACCAGTACTTTAGAGGGACAAAAGATGAACCAGAGCTCACATGAATCTATACTAAAACTTAAATAAAAAAATTCATATTTAAAAATTCATATTATTTTTTAAAAAAAATGTAAACTTAGTATAATTAATAAAACAATTATTCTCTTCTTTCTTTTATATGTTATAATAGTCTTTATCATTTTAATTTTTTAATCATTCAATCCCAAAATGACATAGTTTAGTTTTGAGAGTGAATGCAAATAATTTATCAACATTCACTGTAGAAACATTAAATTCTAAAATAAAACCCAAGACATAAACAAACATAAAAAAGAACAGTTCTAATCCACTTGACAACCTGCACATGCATTAATAGCATAATAAGGTTCCATACAAACAGAAAATTGAAAACTGATCCAAATGCTTTCACAATTGCATTTTTTTTTTTTTTTTGTTATTAAACATTAGAGTACAATATAGAGTTATTGAACATTCAAAAAACCTAATTCATAACATTTTAAGAACCTAATATCAGGTCAAACACCTAATACTATATCATCTTTATACCTCATCCAATGTTTACATTATTTACAAAGCCAAGAGAAGCCTCAGATGATTTAACTCCTACAAATTATACATGAAAATGTCTTAAAATTGTACAGAAGATTAACCTTCATGGCAGAATATGTGGGGCTGCAAACTGTGCATATAGTTAAAAATAAGTAGATATTATTGTCTGCATAACTAAGCCAAAACCTCTCAAATTTCCAAAGAAATAATTATCCGCAACATCCATTCAATGGAACTCCTACCGAATAACTGAAGTCATGGGTTGGATGCTGGTAATGCACGGTGTGTGGACCGTGCCTGACCACTCACTGCTTCGTTTATCCTACTGAATACTACTTTAAGGGGAATACAAGCTATAACAGGACCCTTGAGCTTATCTACCACTGGTTTTCTTTCCTCTTCTGAGTGTTTGTGACCAGTTAATGATGACAACTTCCGAATCTTTTTATTTAACAGCCCAGATTTTTTTGCCTTGTAAGATTTCCTACGCGAAAAACGCGACAAATTCTTGGAAGGAATTCTTCTAGTTACCGAGTTTGGTTTGGCTACACAATAGATGTCACCAACTTCCAAGTCACATTCAATGCCACTCAATATTTTATCACAATGACCTTGATCCAAAACCTCAACTGTCAAAGGGTGTCCAATAAAGGCTTTGCCATTCAGTTTGCTCACAAGAGAAACCAAAGGGACATGTTGTGGCCGGTAACTGGATTTAACTTCTAGCTTAACATCATATAATGAAGCATCAGAACAATAATTTCTTCCAGGAAAATCTGCCATTGGATATCTGGAGTTAACTGTAAAGCGCGAAAGGCGATAAGGTAGCAATCTCTGAGGTGTGAGGAGAGATTCATCTGCTGTTGTCCCCCAAATATGTTTGCTCAAGTCCGGAAGTCCATCTAGTTGACCTTCAGCAATAGGTTTGCACTTGACTTGAGAAGTACAATTGTATGAAGCATGGGGTGCACCCATTCCATTCCAATCAACTTTCTGACCTGCGCCCTGACAAAATCCATCCAAGTTCCCCATTCCTGGCAAATAAGCATTGGATTCATGATCCATGCCCATATATTTTCTTGAAATTTGTTTTCTATTTTTACTTGTATGTCTTAAATTCCTCTTCCCTTTTGACTGCCACTTTGAACTACCTTTGTCTGCTCTGCAGCCAACACTATTATAACCAGCAGCTGAACTGGAACAACCAGATTCATTCTTGCCCTCATTTCTCAATGACGGAACTTCAGATTGACTAGCATGACAAGATTGATGTCCCAATGCACTAACTTGAGGCTTGTCAGATGAACAAGAAACAAGTATGGGTGAGAAACCTGGCAAAAGATATTACATCAGTGCAAAGTAATTATCCAGCCCAGGCCTACCACAACATACAAAAAGGCACACTTGAATAGCATGGCTAAACTGAAGCAGTAGAGAAGAAATATAACCGGACTATATTCTACAGCTTCAAAAACAGGCAAGAGGATTATATTGATTAAAGATAAACAAATGGGATTAGGGAAGCAAGTGGCATTGATATGCAAACCTCAGAAAAGGAATAAATTCACATATACAATTAACGTATTTATGCTTAATCCACCTGTACAGCACAACAAGCAACTTGAAACAATCAATTTCTACACATAATATTGGGACATAACACAAACCATGAAAGGGGGCAAGTTATACAATTCAAATAAGTTTGTTTCAGCTACATAAGTAACATGAGTGCAACTCGTTCAAGGTCAAAATTAAGGGTCAATGTATCCCAAGATTTTATTTCCAAAGAAACTAACCATAAAAGCATGCTTCAACTTAGCTCATTCAACTGTTATGAATCAATATGTACGATCATTATGTCTCTTCCAGGATCCACATTCATTTTCAATCTCTATTTTTCTAAATTCCATATTCTGAGTGAGGCAGTTCACAAACTATTTAACGTATTAATGCAACATACACAAAACAAAAATGGAAAATTAGCATAATGAGAAAACAAAGAAGTGAAAAAGGGGTGATGATGAACTGTGAAGCATTCATATGGCAATTGTAAGTTTTACACATTGCACATACAGAAGACACTCTTGAATTCAAATACTGTAGCATACCAGGACTGTGTTTCTCCTCCCCTAGAACTCCAACAAATGGCACATCAAATAATTTATCAGAAGAATCATTGCCAACTAGCCCTGGTATGCCGGAAGTCTCATTGTCCTTGATCCTGTGATTGATTTGGGGAGCATCACTACCAAGGTCATGAACAATTAATGAAGTCCCATTCCCACAAGCAGTCCCAGTACTATCTGAATTCTGAATTTCCATTGGAAAACTTTTCTTTGAATCATTAGAATCTAATCCAGAAATCCTTCCATCAGTTATCCCACATAGTGGAGAACTGCTAGAACTGGGAAACTGATCACAAATGACGGGAACGGATACCATGGCTGTACTCTCCAAAACCTTTGTCAAAGGTCGGCGTCGATTTTTCCTTTTCAATGACTCGTGAAAATTTGCTACTTGTGATCTCTTCCTTTTCAGTGTTGAAGAATAACACTTACCACCATTTACAGAAGTTCCATTTGCCAGGCAGTTCCCCATGGTTGAATTGTTGACTGAAGCACTAACATGCTGAACTATCTCAGTTGTACCTGTACCCTGAACCTTTCTCTTTGACACTACACCAATACCCAAGTCCTCAAGTCCTCTCATTCGCTTGACTCCTTCAGTTCCATCATCTTCTGAATCATTAGGTGTTCTTCTCCTCCTTCCCTGCACAGATTGCATCTTTAAAGAACCATTATGATTAGGCTCTTCAAAAGATATACCAGATTGTGACAATTCTGGAGCTGAATTAGAATTGTCTTCAGAGTCACTCACATCATTCGTCGGATCCTCATTGTCACCAACAGAATTAGACATGACTGGTAATTCTCCAGCTGATCCGCCATGTTCACTACCAGATTTATCTAATTGGGAGCACAAGTCTAATGGTTCCTTGTCCAGGTGAGCACTCTCTAGTTCAAGAGCATGAAGAATAGCATCTTCCCTGCGAGCATACTTCACAGCCTTCTTGTTTGAATTGGCAGCAGATGCCTTTGCCTTCTCAATGCATTCATCATACTCTCCACATCGAAAAGCTTTTACCCGCTTTGATTTTTCAAGATTATACCAATCCCTAAACCACAAAGGAATTTTCCAAAATCAGAGCTTATGCATATAACTGATATCAATAAACTTTAACAACTCAAACAACAAACAAATTCAAGAAAAACAATTGAGGTACATAAGCTAGAGAGATTTATATTCTTATTATATGATTATATCTAATTCAGAAGGTTAAAGGGGGGAAATGTGTAAGTTCCCTACTAACAAAAAGTTAACAGTTCTGAAAAAGGTAAGGTATATCCAAATCAGTGGTGACAACAACCAAGAATGAGCTATGTCTATCTTCCTAAAACTGGTCCTGGTTATTCTGAAAATCTATTTGTAGTGTATCTGGGAAGATAAGAGGATGGCATCCTAATGCTTCAGCCAAAACTGACAAGACTATATGGATCAATTTTGCATTCTGAAAGCATTAAATGAAGTAACAAAGACAAATAAGCATGGCTAAGATCATCATATTTAATTACCTTCCCAAAAACTTGCCGGAATGTAAAGTAATCATAAATAAAAGGAACTAAAACTAAATGTTACAAGTTGATTTTTGAGCTATGTCACAACACCCGATAAGTTACATCCACATCTCTTAAGTAACAAAAGAAAAACAACTTCATAACTCTCACTCTCATCAAAATGTTACACACAGGTCTTCTGCTACAAAAAATATCACAGGAAAACCATATAAAGGCCAAGCAAAGCATTGACCCACATTACAGGTGAGATGACACAGAAAACCTCAGCACATTTCTCCAAATCAATGGCTAACGCCAAACAATTGACCGATAAGTAAAGAGGAAACAGTACCAATCATATTTTTGGAGAAACATAACTTAGTTCTACTCACTCCTAAGTTTCACCTAACAGGAAAAAATGACATATTTAACCCCTCTATAACTTTAATACCTTGTAAAATTTTAAATAGAGATACCAATAATATTTATTAGGGTTTAGAATACTCCATGGCTAAGTGGCTGCAAAGTTTCCTAAAAGACAAAATAAGGACATTCCCTCAATAGATGAGAGGAATATGATTAAGATGCTGAGAAAACAATTCCATCCCATAGTAGCTCCAATGATATAAACCAGAATCACCAAATCGTATATAGAAAATCACTTCAAAAAAATGCTCTACAATATTAGTATAAACCCAAAATTCATCAAAATTACTGAAAATCTTGTCCCAAATATCGCAATCCATTGTTTGGTGTGAAAACAGTGCTTCTAGTTCTATCTGGAACCAAAAAAAAAAAACTTCAATGATCAAGCCAGCATCATATAGCTACAGCACCATCCAATTAAGGATGCTTTTGGCAGATATGAAAAATGGGGGAAAAAAATATTTAGACAAGAATATCAGCAAACTATCAAAAGCATATCTTCATATTTTGCAAAATTAACTCCTCCATACTCATTCCTCCTCTCTTCCTACCAAACAGTCAAACACCTAAACCAAAAAGTGCAATTCCCAATAGTTGAATTTATGAACTATAGATTAAAGAGATTAAAAAAAAGTCATACAAATGCATACAAAAAATCATATGCCAAAAAAAAAAATTCTAAAAAAAAAAATAAAGTGAAGATTACAAGCCAAACAACAAGAACAAGAACTCACACGCTAGCATCCTCGCGACCCAAAAGCTTGACCGGAGTACCAGATCTCGGAGAAACCAAGCAACTCTCAGACAATTCATCCAGACCCATTATCCGACCCGGCCACCATGACCCGTTTCGCCTTCGGACCCAAACCAAGCCACCCACTGACCCATCGATTCCGTTGATGTTCGACTCTCCCGAACTACCCATTTCGCAGCGGGTGGACCAAAAAAAAAAAAAACCTAGTAATCCCAGAAAAAATCAATCCGAACCCACCATTGCAGAGAACTACCCAAGTTCAAAACTGATAAAAAGGTTTAACTTTTGCGCAAAATAGCTCAACCCCTTCAAGCCTAAAATGAAAAAAAAATACAGTGAAAAAAATATATATATATATTAAAAATTGAAGTTTTATAATCCTGCATGCAACAAAGGGCAGAAAAAGCATCCACCTTGATAGAGCTCTGTGGAATGTGAGAGAAGGGGTTGAGAAGGGTTTTGATGAAGAAGAAGAAGATCTATGATACGAATGGCTGAAGAAGAACAAAAAAAACAAAGGGGAAATCGGCACTGAAAGTAGTGAAAAATAAATAAATAAAAGAAAAAGAAAAGGATCTAATCAAATATTTGTATTGTTTTTGTAAAGAATTTTTGACATTTTGTGGATACAGTTTGGTTTTGTGATGTTAATGTTTGTTTGGACTTAGTTTGTGCTGTCTGTGATTTCATCAGAGGCTCATAGTCATCCGTGGCACACACAAGGTGCAAGGACACCAAAGGGAGAGTGAGTCAGTGTAGAGAGAGAGAGAAAAAGAAACGGTTCCTGAACTGAGAGAGAGAGAGAGAGCTTTCTGTTCCCTGTTTGGATCGAAACGAAACATTTGGTATCTTTATGCCATGGCCCATCACAAACATGGAGGGAGGTTTTTGGTTTTGGTTTTAAGAAAGGGTTCGGTTTTTCTGCGCACGAAAGCAAATATCTGCCGTTCAGATAAAAATATGTTTATTATGTTAGCATGAGACAATACACATTTTCTTCTTATTAAGTCTCATTTATTTATTTTTGTGTTGTAGGAGATAACATGAAAAATATTAGGGATATACATAGGTCGAATCGAACCAAATTTTTTGAAAAAACCGAACCGAATTGGTTTAAATGATTCGTTTCGGTTCAAAGCTGATTCGGTTCGGTTCGGTTCAGTTCAGAATCGGTTCGGCTCAGTTCGGAACCGATTCGGCTCAGTTCGAAACCGGTTCGGTTCAGTTCGGAACCGGTTCGAGTCGATCCTATTTTGAAAAATAAAAATAAAGTTATAAAAATCAATTTGGTTTGGTTTGAAAACGGTTCGGTTCGGTTCAAAATGATTCAGTTCTTAAACTGGTTCTAAAAATCGGTTCGGTTCATAAATTGGTTCTTTAAAAACCGGTTCGGTTCATGAACTGATTTTTAAAATCTGGTTATTTTAAGGGCGATTTGGTTCGGTTCAGTTTTTTGGTTATTTTACACATCCCTAAAAAATATATTCCAAAAAAAATACAATCTAGGTTTGTCACGTTTCACCAT
This sequence comes from Gastrolobium bilobum, assembly GCF_033153095.1. Taxonomy (NCBI): domain Eukaryota; kingdom Viridiplantae; phylum Streptophyta; class Magnoliopsida; order Fabales; family Fabaceae; genus Gastrolobium; species Gastrolobium bilobum. Next base: position 171,326 of record NW_026896618.1, read on the forward strand.
TGTCCGCATTTTTTTTTCTTACATATATTTTGGTGTTTATAAATAGGGAAAAATGTTTCTGCAGTTAATGCAGATAAGTTATATGCAGTTATTCCTAAAACGACATCGTTTTGGTATTGAAATCTTAAAAAATTATAAATATAAAGACTATTATAACCCTGAAATAAATTAAAATTACAAAAACACCATGATTTCTGTCGCAAAACGACGTCGTATTGGGCTTACTGCAGATAACTTATATGCAGTAACTGCAGAAAAAATGAACCCTTATAAATATGAGGAAAGGTTATACTTACTACCTCTCTTTTTTACTCCCTCTTAGAGGTGGCAATATGGGTTGAACCCGACGGGTCAACCCGTCAAAACGGGATGGGTTGGGTTACACTTTTCAACCCACCAACCCACCTCAACCCGCCCCGTTTAGTAGTGGGTCAAAATGGGTTGGTGGCGGGTCGGGTCGGGTTGGGTTGGCCCGCGGGTCAGCCTTTTTTATTATTATTAGGTAGTATTTTATTTGTCACTAAGCTTTTGTGATATACATTTTTTTTATTTTAGTACTCTCCTAGAAAAATAAAGAAAAAAAAACTTTACTTATGACAAAGATTATCCATATATAAAGGCAAAATTAAGTTTCTAAAAAATATCTGAGTGAATATTAACGTATATTTAGGCTTGAGATTGAAAAAAATTAAGGAAAATATGAAATAAAAAATAAGTAATATTATAAAATTAATAAAATATAATTTATTATTAATTATTAATTGTTTTTTGTTTTTTGTTTTTTAGGCGGGTTGACCCGCCAACCCACCTCAAAACAGGGTGGGTTGATGTTTCCAACCCACCATCAAACGGCGGGTCGGGGCGAGTTGGTCCGTTTTGCCACCTCTACTCTCTCTTACTATTAAATCTTAACCGTGATTTCTGTCAATCTAATGGTTGTAATTTATTGGGTCATATTTATTAATTAATTATTAATTTCCAATAAATTGTAATCATTAGATTGGCGGAAATCAATGGTTAAGAGTTAGTAGTAAGAGGTAGTAAGTATAACTTTTCCCTATAAATATATTACTCAGTTTTATTATTATTATTATTATTATTACTACTTTAGTTTTGGTTCTACAAACATTTGGTTTTAGCATGCTGTTCTTAATTTTATAAAAATTAATTACTTTTGGTCACCGCTGGCTTGCTATTAAATTTAAGTATTGGCATTACAAAAATCATCTCACTTGAAGTTTGTCATGTCATATATTATTTCATTTGGATCCATCCAAAAGAAATAGTCAACTATCCTTAAGTTTTTGATTTTTTTTGTTTTCATGAATCCATTCATGTAATTGATGGTATCTGTACAGTGAATTGAATTTTCTCCTTGGTATAACTTGGTATATTGTTATAACTTTCCCCCTTAGTTTATAGTCTTTTTCATTTTATGTTTTATGTATTTTGTCCAACCATCCTTAATCCTTATACTAAACTTCTGGTTCTGTCCTTTGGAGCCAATGGACATTGAATTTGTCCATAAAGGAGTGGCAAAACCTCATATGATTTGTTTGAGGAATGAATCCTCTCGTGTGAAAAAAATTTAATTTTAATTATTCATTGATAAATCAATGAATAATTAAAATTTTCTCACATAATGTAATTATTTAAATTACACTTGAAAGGATCCCATATGTCTCATAATAATAAGTGGTTTGTTCTCCCAACTTCTTCCTATTACCACCACTATTACTGTTCCCTAAACTCTTCCATTCCCTCTCTTTGAAACCCCTTATCTCCAACACTACATGAGGAGCAGTGGCATGTTGGCTTGGGTTTCAAAACATGTTGGTGTAATATGTGAGTTACAATGGGTGAGATTTGTAATAGATAGATGACTTGGCATGCCATGCACATGAAATGAGGAAATAAATTCAAGTGTCCAACTTAGTTTCCTAGCTGGACAGGTTTTAATGCAAATGGTCCCATGTCAATCAAACATGACATGTGGCGTTCCTCATTAGCACTTGAAAGCCCATCTTAACTACAATAATAAAAGATGTTCACTTTTCAAAGATTGGGCATCAAGAAATTAAATCCAAAATAACAAATATTTCCTAAGGATTAATGTGTATTATATTATATGAGATAAAATTATCTTTTATATATATAAGTGTGTTAAATTCATTTTTTTTTCTTTTTCTCTTCACATGAGCCTCAGAGACTTTTACATATACGTAGAAGATAAAATCTCTTATAACATGAGAAATATCAAACCCTTATAGATATTTTAAGAGAGTGATAATTATCCTTTAAAGATATTATTTTATTTCATACATGCATACGAGAGTACGTGAGGCTAATAACAAGAAGAGAGAAAAAATTAAAAATAAACCACTTATTTTTATATGCGCACAATAAATTCAACTATCTAGTGTTTGTAAAGAAAATATATTTTAAATATAATATAAATTAAAATAAATAAATTTCACAAATATATATATGCATAATTAATAAAGTAAATTTTTTTAAAAATAAATTAAAACAGAATAGATTTAAAATTATAAGAAGTTAGAAACGACATGTCATAATTTAGAGTATAAACAATTCCTAATTACACGTCATCATCTAATACAAGTTATCTCTAAGGGCCCGTTTAGTGGACAGGATATGATAAAGATGGATAGGATAAGAGAGTTGGATAAGGATATGGACAGGATAAGCGTCTATCATATCCTGTGTTTGATGTGCACTGGATTAACAGTCTGATAGGATTATGTTATCATATCATATGTTTGAAATGAATTATATATCATTAGGATATGATATAAATGGACTAAAATATTGTTGTGGCAATCAACCTCAAGCCGTTTTCCACCATCACCCTACCCTAACTCACCTTCATCGCCCTATCCGCCATCCTCATATCCTCCTCCCATTTCATATTCGCCAACTTCAGCATATCCACCACCCTCATATCCACGAGGACTAGAAGCCCAAATGAACTAAAACAAATAATTGTTAGGGTTTTTTAGGAAAAGGATGTGAGGTTGTTGCGTCTTATAATTGAAGAGAAGAAGAGCAATAAGGAAGATTTAACACCTCTTTAGGATAATGGTTATGGAACTGTGACCGTGAATCTGAGATTTTGAAATCGAAACAGGGTGGATGGGAAGGGGTTTGGTTACAAAAGGACGCTTTCATTTTTTAGGGATGAGTTGGGAATTAAAAAATATAACTTTTGCTATTCTATCATATTGGTTTCTAACCCAAACCCCCCGTTGGGATAAATTATCAGGCTTTGGACAGGATAAATTGACCCAACCTGATAAGTTTATCTTATCATTTGGGTTCACCAAACAATGGATAAAGACATGATATGATAAATTATCCTATCTTATCTTCCCTATCAGATGTACCAAATGGGCCCTAAATCTATTTGGCTTCCTTTTTTCTCTTACAGCTTTCCTTTCAGCAATACTTGGTTCCTGTTGTTTATTTTCTTTTGTTGTTGTAGCAGTTGACTCTGTTGCTGTAGCGACTTCAACTTCCTTTTCTACCTCTTGGTTAGCTTGTGTATCAAAATCTTACTAAGAACCTAATATTTTAAATTTTATCAACCAAACTTTTGTCTAGGGTAGTAGTTGAAAAGGACACTTGCTAACAGAAACTTCAGAGTTCCTTTCTGCCTATTCATGATAGCTAAACTATCATCAAACATGCTATAATAAAAATGTTATTATTAACCAATAATTATTGGTTAAAATGGTAATGAGCTTTTTTTTCTCATAACTGGAGGTTTCAAACTTGAATTTTTGGAATGGATAAAATAACTTTTGAATAGTTATTTCTTTTTTAGGATATTGTCCATTGATTCATCAATTATTTGATTAGTCCAATTTGAGTCGGTAGGATCTCATGGGCAGTAAAGTTCCCCCTATCAAGCTCTAACAAATTTGCATTCTCATAAGCTTGAATTCGATACCATTGTTAAACTGGAATGCCACCTTATCAATTGATTCATATATATGTGGTATAATAATTATTTCCTATGTAGATCTAACTGTACTTCAACTCAACTAAAAAGTAATCAATAAAAATAATATTATTAATTAGAAGTTTTTTAAATTTCATATCATTAATTGGTTGGAAGAGGATGAAGACAATAAAATTGAAAAATAATATATTTGAAACTAATAAAGTCTAAGTACAAAATTGACATAAATATAAAATTTAAATTTAATAAGTCATTATTTTGGATAAGTGCTTTAGCATAAATTTGGGTCCAATTACTTATCTCACCATAGGACAAAATATTGGTGATAAAAGTATCCACATACTTGATGTGGGACCATGGCATAACGAGTCTAGCACCAAAATGCATGACTCACTAGAAAATATTCTATTCAATTATATATCATACACACAACACTTTTTTTTTTTAAATTCTTTGCACCGGAATCTAACCCGGCACACTTTTCTAAAATTACTTCACTATGAGTCGAGAAAAGTTTTCGTGAACACATGGTCCTTGTCTCAAAAAGAAAAAAAAGGAATATAGATGAAAATAAATATAAAGGCAAGAATAGTGTCAAAATATATATTTTTTAGAGTAAACACCTTTTTTGGTCCTTGGAAATATCTACGAAATTCTTTTTAGTCCCTAGCAATAAAAAAGGACCAAATTGGTCCTTAACAGTATGTAAAAAGGGCCACGTTAGTGACGGAGGAGTTGACATAAGGACTAACGTGGCCCTTTTTTCATAATTTTAGGGACCAATTTGGTCCTTTTTTATTGTCAGGGACCAAAAAGGGTGTTTACTCTATTTTTTACTATATTTGATAAAAGGAGCACTGAATACTCTATGATTCTAGAGGACGTAAATTTTTATCTCATGAGTCAGATTTTTGAGCATTTTAATACCTAGACTGATGTGGTTGCAACTTGACCAATTATTCTGTAATCTCTATCTCAGTCTATTCAATAAATTCATCTTCCACCTTGGATTAAACATATCCACTCTTAACTATGCATTACTCCAAATCAATTGTTAGTATATTTTTTTATGCTATTAGTTTAAATTTAAATATTTCAAATATTAATGTAAAGAAATTCCCTGACAATATATCAAAATTGATTGCACAATCATTTTGGGGAAAAAATTTGTGTTTAAGAATGCTTTTAAAAACTTGAAATTTTCAAGGGTATGATTTCAAAATTTAAAATGTTTAGAAGGTAATGAACACAAAATGATTTTGAATCTTGTTTCAACAACTCAAACTTGTCAATTTTATTATTATTATTTTGACACGTGAATATGACAAGATTATACTAGAAGAATTTGTGCTAACCTAAGGTGGAAGATGGAATTTGAGACAGGGATACACGTGTTCTCCCAATAATTCTTTCTGATCACAACCCTCGTCTCTTATCATTATCCAAGAAATCTCAACAATAGTAGGAAATGACTTTCAGATTTTTGGCTACATGGATGGACCATCCTAGGTTTGAAAGTCTTATGGAGGATAGATGGAAAAAATCTGAGGAGATGAATTATATGTTATCCAACTTTGTACCCCATCTTCAGCGTTGGAATAAGGAGGTTTTTTGCGATATTAACATAAGAAAAAAAGTCTGTTGCAGAGGATAGTGAACATTCAATTGAGGAAGGAACATAAGGATTGCCTCGAGTTGTAGGAAGTTGAGAAATAGCTGCAAAGAAACCTAAATATTACCCTTAACCAGGAAGAGTTCCTTTAGTTTCAAAAATCTAGGCACGATTGAATAGTAGACAGTGACAAAAATACCCACTTTTATCACCTCAGAACGGTGATTCGCAGGAGCAGCAAGAAAATCATAAAAGTAAAGGATAACATTAATCAATGAATCGAGGATCCTTGATGTGCCTCTGGCAAATGTGGTTTTCTAAGCTGGAAATTATAAGAATTAAATAATAAAAGAGCAATTTAAATACATATTTGCTTATTATATTGATTCTTCTATGTAAATGATATTTCTCACCTATTGGTTGTGTTTTTATAGGAAAAAGAAGTGAAAATTATAAAAAGTATGTTAACGCAATTCAACACGGGTGCAGAGGAGTACAAATTCCAGCAACATTGCGCGGACCGGCACCACACTGGCGCAAACCCGCGCCAGTTTACGAATTTCGCACCAAAGGCTTGCAAGTGGCGCCAACTAGCGCCAAATTCATGAAAAATACAAGATGGCAGTAGCTTGGCGCTACTTGGCGCCAAAATGGAGCCAAGTAACGCCACTTTTTTTTTGAAGAAATAGGAATGGCGCCAAGTTACGTGGAATTGTCCCGACTTTTCTAAATTGGACAGAGGCGTGGCACGAAGTGGTGCCAACTGGCGCCGGTTTGCGGGAAAGGAGTACCGTGTTGTCTGGGTGTAATTTTGGAAGAATGAAAGAGACTTATAAATAGGATCCTTATGACAGAATTAGGTATTAAGACCTATTCTATTGAAGAGAGACGACGGTGGTGCTCAGGGAGAGTCTTGCAAGGAGCTATTTCATCTTCTTCTTCTTGTAATTTACCAGGTTTATTGAATATTGAATATTTAGCCATGATAATGGTTGGCTAGTACTTTTTATTGTAGTTAGGGTCACGAACCCTATGTGAACCCTTGTTACAACGGATTGATTTATGGTTTTTCGTTTATATAATTATCTTTATTTTTAACTTGTGCGTAATTTCTATTTTCTTTGTTAGACTTGATCAATCTAATAGTTGATGATAGTTTGAGGGTTAGAACCCTAGATAGGAATATTGGGGTTTTCATCTTGAAATGGGGTAAGATAACAATTATTATGCATGCTAGGAATAAATGTGTATTTAATTGCGGAAGCTTAAATTATTGCGTTCATTGCTTAATGTCATGAGGAACATTACAAGGAATTGGGGTTCCAATTAGGATTAAAGGGTTAACCTTGCAAGGAATTGTGGGTTAACTATTAATATTTTTAGATAATAATTTATCTGAGTAATTATATAATTGAATATTGTAAATTAATCCAAAGTAAGAAGTGGGGATCATATGGTGAGTGTACTCTAGCTACAATGCTTTTCTCTTATTCACAAAAATCAATCTTCGTTCTTATTTTTATTCTTCAATACAAAAATTCAAAAACAAGTCTTTATTTTCAGTTCTCAATTTTACACAAATCGACAATATTTGTAACAAACTCGTTGAACTCCTCCAGTCTTGAAAGGACTATTAATTGATATACGATCACAATCCCTGTGGTGATGAACTTTACTTATCATTATATTACTTGTGCGATCGGTATACTTGCCGGGAAGCATCAAGTTTTTGGCGCCGTTGCCGGGGATTGACGTTTCTTATAACAATTAATTTTGATTTTTAAGATTGGATTTTATTTTATTTTATTCTTGATTTCTCTGTGATTCTTGAACAGTGCTACTAATCTATATTTTGAGTTGTATGCGAGGTAAAGAGCCAGAATTTTCACTTGATTTGGAAATTACAAAAACAAAAAAGAGGAACAGAAAACTTGCTCGGAAGAAGCTTGCATTCAACGAGTTAGGAATTTTGTCTGAAGAAGCACACAAGATGGCAGCAAACAATGAAGCGGACAATCCGCTCATGGATACCATTCTGACTCCATCATTCAACAGGCCCAATGCAAGTATTGTTCAGCCAAATATCGCCAACAATTGGGAGCTCAAGTCCTCTCATATTCAATTGGTGGAGAGAGCTCAGTTTGGAGGAAAGGAGAGTGAAGATCCTCACCAATTTATTGACAGATTCTTGAGGATCTGTGACTCAACCAAACACCCTCAAGTGTCTAATGATACAATCCGGTTGAGGTTGTTCCCTTTTGCTCTTAAGGGAAAGGCTCTTGGTTGGTTAGAAAGGCAGCCTGCAGCAAGCATTTCTACATGGGATGATATGTCTCAGAAGTTCTTTGCTGAGTTCTTCTCGATGGAAAGGTACAACTAGATGGTGAATGATATCACCAATTTCACACAGTTACATGGTGAAACTATGTGTGGAGCATGGAACAGATTCAAGGATCTAATGAGGAGGTGTCCTCAGTATAACTTAACTACTGGTAATCAGGTGAGAATCTTTTTCAATGGTTGCAAGCTTGAGATTCGGATGGTGTTGAACGGTGCAGCATGTGGCACTATTAAAACTCTGAGAGAAAATGAGACTCTTGAGTTGATTGAGAGGATGACTGCCAATGAAAATGAAGTGCTGTCATCCAAGCCTAAGAAAGGTATCCTTCAACTGGAAGGTAATGATGCGGTGCTGGCTAAAAACAATTTGTTATCTCAGCAGGTAGCAAACTTGACATCAAGGCTTGACAAGATGCAGCTTGCTGGTGTTCAGACTAAAGCTGCTGTCGTTGTGTGTGAATATTTCCAGGACAATCATGAGTCTAATGAATGTCCTTTGATGCCTTCTGATTCACCTCAACAAATGCAAGTGAATGGCATTTGGTATGATCAGAGACCTCAGCAACAAAATGTTCAAATAGGTCAGAATTTACCTCCTAGAGGTAGTAATTATCAACGGAAGATTCAAGGCACGAGTCTTGATTTCAATTCAAACAACTACTTGCAGCCTCCGCCAATCCAAACCAAAGAACCTTCTGATTTGGAGAGGTTAGTTGGACAAATGGCTCAACACTCCAATGCCTTCATGGAAGAGACTAGGGCCAATACTAAAAACATGAGTGCTTCTATCAGGAATTTGGAGAATCAAATTGGCCAGCTAGCTAAGCAAGTTGCTGATAGAACTCCAGGTACTTTCCCTAGTAACGCAGTTACTAATCCCAAGGAGGATTGTATGGCTATAACAATTAGAAGTGGTAAAGTACTTCCATCTCCTGAAGTTGAAAAGAAGCTAGATACTGCAAGTGAGCCCAAAAAAGAAAAAGAAATTGAAAAACCTGTTGAAGTGGAGAAGCCAATTGAAAAGAAGAAATTTGAGCTGAGTCCTGAATATGTGAGAGCCATGGCACCTTATCCTGAAAGATTCAAGAAGGATGCCAAGAAGCAACAGTATGGCAGATTTCTTGATATCTTCAAGAAGTTGCATATAAATATCCCTTTTGTTGAAGCCTTGGCTAGCATGCCAAATTATGCCAAGTTCATGAAGGATTTGTTGTCAAGGAAGCATAAGTTGCAAGAGTGCCAAACTGTAGCACTTACTGAGGAGTGCAGTGCCATCATTACAAGGAAATTTCCTCCTAAGCTTCGTGATCCTGGGAGTTTCAGTATTCCTATTGAAATTGGGAACACTAAAATTGGCAGAGCATTATGCGATCTTGGGGCTAGTATTAATTTGATGCCCCTTTCTGTTTGTAAATCCTTGGGGATCACCGAGTTGAAGCCTACTTTGGCATCTCTTCAACTTGCTGATAAGTCTTTAAGGAAGCCTAGTGGAATAATGGAAGATGTTCTTGTGAAGACGGACAAGTTCATCTTTCCTGCTGATTTTGTGGTGTTGGACATGGAAGGGGAAACTGAGATGCCTCTTTTGCTGGGTAGACCTTTCTTAGCTACATCTCATGCAATGATTGATGTTGAAAACGGGAAGCTTGAGCTAAGAATGAATGATGAGACCATTACCATCAACGTCTTTGACTCGATGAAACATTTTTTTGACAAAGGCGACTGTTTTAGCCTTTATGTTTTAAAGGAAGTGGGGAAAGCAGAAAAATCTTCTAGTCAAGAGCTTGGTGAAGAACTTGAAGCGCGTTGTCTTGTTCCTTTTAAGGAAGAAAAGAAAGTAGCATTTGAGGTTCTTGAAAAGAATGATGATGTCAAACATGAGAGGAAGCCTCAAAGGAAGCGTAAGGCTACAAAGAAGAATGCAATGGGAAAGGAAGTGGTGAAACTCTTTGATACTAGTTGGAAGATGTATATGGATTATCGGAGGATGAAGGCCGCTAAAAAGAGAATCTGTGGGAAAAGACACCGAGACTCTATCTCTCAGAGGAAACAATACTTCAAGGAGTTCTTCACATGGATTCATGGTTTGGACCAAATCTGGGAATAATGGTCTCATACACCAAGGCATCCAGTACCACCAGATCCTCCATTTGCTTAGTCATCCCACGTTGTTGAAGGGGAAGACATGGAGGGTTGATTATATCTCCTTGCTGACGGAGATTTTGTATATTAGTTTAATTTTCTGTTTCGTAATTTTAGTTACTTTGTGTTGGTATATCTCTCTCTGATGTTTTAATGTGCGCATTATAGTTTATCCTATATGCCACTGTTTGTTCCATTGTGCAGGTTTTTCTTCCTTCTCGTGGTTTAATCATTGCTGAGGACAACAATTCTCTAAATCTGGGAATGGTAGGCTTGCATCTTTGAACTGCAATTCTTCTATCAGGGGAGATATTCTAACTCTTTTAATTTTCTTAGTTATTTTTGTAGTTATTTTGTGTGCTATAAAAAAAATTGGAAAAGGTTTTCTGAGCAAGTCCCAGGTTTAGATATGCTTCTCCTAGTTAACTTGACTGATCCATCATAGAAAACATGTTTTGTATGAACTTCTGGCATGATATTGTATGGGTATGAGTAGATTTCATGATTGCTCGTTTGTCTGAATTTTGTGCTTGAATGATTAATGATGCATAATGTTTCTTTTGGAAGTCTAGCTTGACATCATAGCTGGTGAGATTTTGTACTTAAACACTTATTTTATATTGAGACACCTTACTGTGATAACAATCTAGAACTTGCTCTGTTTTTCTGAGACGCATGCATTGATTGAAATGATTAAGGCAATTTTATTCTGTTAGCCATAGCTAGATAGCCCGCCTGTTTGATTTCTCCATTGTTAACCCCTTTGAGCCTGAGCCTTTTTGTTCATAATTCCTGCTGATTGCTTAGCCATATTCCTATTGTCTTACCTTTGTTGAGATTGAAATACTTGAAAAGAAAAGAAAAATCGATTGGGGTAAGTTTCATTGAAGCTAAGTAATATGTCAAAAAGAAAAGAAGAAATATAAATATTTCTTTGAATTTTTTTGAAAGTGTCTATGAAAAAAAGAAGAAGAAAAAAAGGTGGAAAATAAAAGGGATGGACCCCTGATCTTAAAGAATACTGGAGCTGACATTTGTTTGAGAGTTGATTGTTTTCAAGAATATACCAGTATTCCAATCTCAACTCACAATTTTAGCTACTTCCCATAAATTCCTACCCTTAAGCCCAGCCAAATTATATCCATGAGAAGTCTTTTTGATCAATTGTGCATATATTAATGTTCTTCATCTTTAGGAACTTGAGAATATGATCAAGCTTATGGTAGTGTTATTACTGTGATGGATTGAGTGATTGTTACTCCCCCAAACACTTGAGTGCTGAGCGTTATATGTTTATCTTTGTGAGGGGTGTTCAAGCTAGATTCTGACATTTTCATGAGAATAAAAGGCATTGTTAGGAGTTCTTTGCATTGATTCAATCATGCTTAGCATAGTGATCTATTGATTGTCTGTGTGATGTTATGTTGGAGTAATTGAATATTTTCTGAATTCAGTCTTGTACATTGCTGGGGACAACAACGTTTAAATCTGGGAATGGTTTGATGTGCCTCTGGCAAATGTGGTTTTCTAAGCTGGAAATTATAAGAAATAAATAATAAAAGAGCAATTTAAATACATATTTGCTTATTATATTGATTCCTCTATGTAAATGATATTTCTCACCTATTGGTTGTGTTTTTACAGGAAAAAGAAGTGAAAATTATAAAAAGCCTGTTAACGCAATTCCACACGGGTGCAGAGGAGTACAAATTCCAGCAACATTGCGCGGACCGGCACCACACTGGCGCAAACCCGCGCCAGTTTACGAATTTCGCACCGAAGCCTTGCAAGTGGCGCCACAATGGCGCCAACTGGCGCCAAATTCATGAAAAATACAAGATGGTGGTAGCTTAGCGCTACTTGGCGCCAAAATGGAGCCAAGTAGCGCCACTTTTTTTTGAAGAAATAGGAATGGCGCCAAGTTACGTGGAATTGTCCCGGCTTTTCTAAATTGGACAGAGGCGTGGCGCGAAGTGGCGCCACACCGGCGCCAACTGGCTCCGGTTTGCGGGAAAGGAGTACCGTGTTGTCTGGGGGTAATTTTGGAAGAATGAAGGAGACTTATAAATAGGATCCTTATGACATAATTAGGTATTAAGACCTATTCTATTGAAGAGAGACGACGATGGTGCTCAGGGAGAGTCTTGCAAGGAGCTATTTCATCTTCTTCTTCTTGTGATTTACCAGGTTTATTGAATATTGAATATTTAGCCATGATAATGGTTGGCTAGTACTTTTTATTGTAGTTAGGGTCACGAACCCTATGTGAACCCTCGTTACAACGGATTGATTTATGGTTTTTCGTTTATATAATTATCTTTACTTTTACCTTGTGCGTAATTTCTATTTTCTTTGTTAGACTTGATCAATCTAATAGTTGATGATAGTTTGAGGGTTAGAACCCTAGATAGGAATATTGGGGTTTTCATCTTGAAAGGGGGTAAGATAACAATTATTATGCATGCTAGGAATATATGTGTATTTAATTGCGGATGCTTAAATTATTGCGTTCATTGCTTAATGCCATGAGGAACATTGCAAGGAATTGGGGTTCCAATTGGGATTAAAGGGTTAACCTTGGAAGGAATTGGGGGTTAACTATTAATATGTTCAGATAATAATTTATCTGAGTAATTATATAATTGAATATTGTAAATCAATCCAAAGTAAGAAGTGGGGATCATATGGTGAGTGTACTCTAGCTACAATGATTTTCTCTTATTCACAAAAATCAATCTTCGCTCTTATTTTTATTCTTCAATACAAAAATTCAAAAACAAGTCTTTATTTTCAGTTCTCAATTTTACACAAATCGACAATATTTGTCACAAACTCTTTGAACTCCTCCAGTCTTGAAAGGGCTATTAATTGATATACGATCACAATCATTGTGGAGACGAACTTTACTTATCATTATATTACTTGTGCGATCGATATACTTGCTGGGAATCTTCAATCCTAATGAAATAAAGCAACTAATGTGTGATTTCTATAGGCAGTTGTTTAGTGAAGAGGTAAACGATAGAAGATGGTTGACATGTGAGAACTGTTGGCTTAAGCTGTCGTTGGCAGAACTTCATAGCATGAACTTGCCTCCTTGTGACCAGGAAATTGTGCAAAAACTCTTCTCTATGGGTGCTTTCAAAGCACCTAGTATTGACGACTACCCTATTTCTTCTTCGAGAGACAGTGGAATAGATCAAAGTTTAGGTGTGCAATGCAATTAATGACATGTGGTCATTTCCATAGAAAATTGCTGAGGTGAACTCTACTTTACTAGTGCTAATTCCGAAAACAAAGAAAGCTGAATCTATTTTCCAATTTCGTTATGCTCAGTCCTCTATAAAATTTTGAGTAAAATGATTGTTTCAATACTCAAAACAGTAATGGAGAAAATTATCTCACCATATCAGGTAATTTTTGTGCCAAATAGACAAATACAAGATAATATAATCACAGTCCAGGAGCTTATTTGTTCTATGAACAAAATGAAGGGGATGAAAGCTTTCATGACTATTAAGATTGGCCTTGTCAAGGTTTACGATAGGGTTAGCTGGAAGTTTTTTAGAAAAACCTTGAGGAGATTCAGTTTCCTGGTGAATTGGTCAACCTTATCACGCAATGTGTTTCTTCATTGAAAATCAACATATTATGGAATAGAGGGAATACTAATGATTTTTGGCCATCAAAGGGCTTGCGCCAAGGTGATCCTCTTTTTCCATACTTATTTGTCATGGCATTGGAGAAATTAATGCATATTATAAATACCGCTTGCAATGGTAACCTATGCAAATTGGTAAGAGTGGGCCAAGGATCTTTCACTTAGCCTTTGCAGATGATTTAATGATGTTTATGGAAGCTAGTAAGGAGCATCTCCATATTCTCCTAAAATGCCTCAACCTATTTGAAGAAATGTCCAGGCAGAATCTTAGCGTGGAGAAGACCATTGTCTTTTTCTCTAAGAATGCTCCTGAGGAGACTATTAAAAAGACTGTGTATGCTAGTTATTTCAAAAAAGCCAAGAATGTAGGGCGGTGCCTAAGTTCTATTATGCAACATTGGCGTGTAATTATGAGCTTATATGATAGAATTATGGATGAGGTTAAGGAGATAATGAATAATTGGTTGAATCACCCTTGCTCAATCGGTAATTTCTGCTATCCCTTTCTTCCAAATGCAAAGCTGCAAGTTACCTACATCAGCATGTGAGGATATAGAGAGGTTGTAGAGGGGTTTCATATGACGTGACAATGAGAATAGCAGGAAACATCACCTTGTTAGTTGGAATGTTATCACCTCGCCAAAGTCAGAATGTCGATTGGGTTTAAGACTCCTAGAGCAGATAAACAATGCATTCCTAGCCAAAAGAGCATGGAAATTTCAAGCTGAACCTCAACATCTTTGGTCTCAGGTGCTTCTTGCGAAGTATGAGAATGATAACAGAAGAACTAGGCTATTTGAAGCTTGAAAGGGTGATTCTAGCTTGTGAAGGAATCTTTGTAAAGTCTGGTATTCTTTGGAGGGTTAGTTACTGTGAACTCTAAGCAACGGTAGGGAGGTTCAATTCTGGAAAAACAAGTGGTTACATGGTGCTGGTTCTCTTAAGGAGTTAGCTATGAATGAAGATTTGTTTTTGGATGATAGCACTTTGGTGGCTAACATGGTTACACCGCCTGGTGCTTGGAACTTCACAACATTTAGGGAGTGGCTTCCTGAAAATATTATTGAGGCAATTCGAAGTTCCCTTTCCCCATCTCCGAATAACGGTCCTGACAAAAAGAAGTGGTTTTTTCTTGGGGGTGTATTTATTTCGGTAAGCAGCATTCCAGTAATATGGATGTGGGGGAGGAGGCTAGGAATGTGTGGAATCGGCTATGGGCTTGGAAGGGACCGCAAAAACCAAAGATTTTTATGTGGAAGGTTCTCTATAATAGGTTGCTTACAAAGCTGAGGCTCTCTCAATGGGGTACAAGTGACCCTACCTGCCCTTGTTGCGGGCTTGAAGATGAAACAATTATCCATGCTCTACAAGATTACAGAGGAGCAACTCAACTCTGGCTGAAACTAAAGCCTGAGTTACAAGGTCATCGTTCTTCATAGTAGACTCATCACATTGGCTAATAGAAAACATCAGTAATGTTTCTCCTGGACCTGCTTCGGTTTCATGGTTAAATATGCTTATTTTAAGTTGCAAGAAATTATGGCATTGGAGGAATGTCGTGTATCATGGGGGTGGGGCTCCCCCTTTAGAGGTTAACAAGCGGGTGATCACAGACTTGATGTTTGATGTTGAAAAAGCTAATGTTGGTGTTGTTGGTAGGCTGTCAGGCATCGACAGATCCACACTAGCATTTCTTGACAGTTTCTGGATGTTAGGTTTGTCAAAATTAATTCAGATGGGGCAGCTCGTGGCAACCCTGGTCCAACAACGTGTGAAGGAGTAATTCACGAATCTAGGGGCAACTGGTTGTGGGGATTTACTCTTCGTTTTGATGTGTGCTTATCTTTTAAAGCTGAACTCTGTGGCATTCTCTGCAGTTTGGAGTTGCCATGGAATAAAGGGTGCCAAAATATAGTCTTGGAAAGTGATTCAAGTAGCGCAATCAATGTGCTTACTTCTGATAATATAGCAGTCTATGAGTTTCATCTTGTCTCTTGTATATGGGCACGACTTAACAAGACTTGGGATGTTCGTTTGCATCACACGTATAAAGAAGGGAACATGTGTGCATATTAGTTAGCCAATTTCATTCTGGATTATTGGGACCTATGGGATAAGATTGTCCTTTAAGAGCCTCCGGGTGATATTTACTTAATTTATCCGGCAGACCTGACTGCTGTAGGAAGGGATCATGCCGTTGTCTATTATTGATAGGATAGTAGTAAGTTTTCTTGTTTTTTTCGTTTTGAACTCAATAGAGATAACTTATCTGCATTTATTGAAAGAAAAAAAAAATGAATCCAAATTTATTTTTAGTTTTTTTTTTCGTTGTTGTTTGTTACAGACGTGTAAGCATTTTTTATTTATACTATTATATATCTTATCAAAATTCATAATGTTCGGTATATATTTGAATTCATCTATTTAAAATTTAAAATAGTTTATAATCCAAATTTTATAGAAAAATCTTTTAAAAAATTCAGTATATATTTGAATTCATTTGTTTTAAATTTAAAATTGTTTATAATCCTAATTTTATAGAAAAATCTTTTAAAAAAAGTACACACAAAATTAATCGAAACCAAACAATTTTTTTGTATATCTCAGTATTGATTTTCTAATATGCATGTCTCTATATTTATACTATTCAAATTTCAAAATATTTTCAATCAGTAAAAAAATATATCTTAAAGTTGAAGTTAGTTTTTCATTTTTTAACTAGGTTAGTTTGAATGGATAATATCTAAATTTAAAAATCAATTACCAATATTATTATCACATCTAAGTTTTAAAGATAGAGTTAGGATATTCTAACTACCAATTTTTTTTACTATCACTCCACTATCACTTTAATCACCATTGGATTAAAGAAAAAGTTGAATGAAGAGAGAGAGAAAAAAATAACTTTTGAATCCAATGGTGATTAAAGTGGTAGTGGAGTGGTAGTAGAAAAAATTGGTAGTAAGAATATCCTACCTTTTAAAGATAATATTCACTTAAAGATAAAACTGTACCTAAAATATTTTATATATATTGAAAAAAAGATTGGATATACTTATCACAAAAAAATTTATCACTCTTACAATCAATTTAATCACAGTTGATTTTCGTTAATTTAACGATTATAATTTATTAGAAATTAATAAATATGACACAATTTATTAATTTTCAATAAATTATAACGGTTAGATTGACAGAAATGAACTGTAGTTAAATTAATTGTAAGAGTAATAAATTTTTTTAGTGATAAGTTGACCTGTTCGCATTGAGAAATAGTTATCTTACGTTACACAAGATTATCTTATACAAATATACAAATATAAGATAGTGGGATTCGCATTTTTTTTTATTAAAAATAAATAATGAAGCTAGCTATTTTGCCTCTATTTTATAAGATAAAAACATCTCATATATTTGTTAAAATATTAATCCAAAAGTAAAAGAGAAAAGAAGAAGAAGAAGAAGAAGCAAACCCTGTGTTTCAGTGGTTAGGTTTTCTTTGAGCTAAGCACACGACACAAGCAGAGCTACTTCACTTCACTTCACATTCTATGGTTTTGGTTTCAAATTGACACGCATCTGCGAAGAAGGAGATAAACAATCCAACTAATTTGCAACCATGACGGGTACTCATCATTTTCAATCTTCTCCTCTTTTTTTCCCCATTTATTTTCACTTTATTCTATGGTTTTGGTTGCAAAATTTACAATTCAACTTATTTCCATTCAAACGTCGCTGTTTGATATTTTTCCATAGTGATGCGATTCTTCGCTGTTATTATTATTATTATTCATTTTCTGGCGATGTATGAAAAAATATGGAATGGATTTTGTTGATGATTGATTATGTTTAGACACTGCGAAATTCCCAATAGCATTACGACAACAGCGTTAAGCCTTCTTTCTTTCTTGCCATGACCATGTGTATTACACAGACTACATACAAGAACAAGATATGGAGATTGAAGCATTAGAAGCTATACTCATGGATGAGTTCAAAGGTTACTTTATGCCATTTAATATGTATTTTTATATATATATATATATATATATATATATATATATATATATATATATACTAACACACACATACTTGGCAGTTTACTTGTCATTTGTTTTTCTGACTGAGAAAAAGGGGTTAATTTTTCTGTTTGACATTTCATGGTAGAAATACACTCTGGTGAAAGTGGCCTAAGTACTTCCAACCGGTGTTTCCAAATAAAGGTCACTGCACAGGTAAAATTTCCTCCTTCTTTTAGTGCAGTTTCTAATGTTATACTTTTTTTTTTTTAATTTGTATTTGTATTTTTATATTTTTGAAGTCTGAAGACCTGGTTTATGACAGAATACAATGGTGTCAGTTTGATTCATGTAGTAGCCTGATTCATGTAGCCGACCCCACCTATTGGGAAAAGGCTCATGTTGTTGTTGTTGAAATGTATGGCATGGATAATCATTTACCCATGAAATCAGTTTGTGTTTGAGTTATGTTATTGAAATCGGTATCTTTTGATTAGTAGAGCAGAATTTACCTTTCTTTTCCGTATTTAACAAATTTTTTCTGTTACTTAAAATAAGAGCAGAACATTTTCCTGTTGCATGCAGTTTTCAGAAACTCGTTGAAATTGTTTGGAATTATATTGATGTTTTCATTTGGTAAAAAGTAAATTGTGGTGCACAATTTATTGGGGTTTCAGCTTTAGGAGATTGAGAAGTTTGATTTACTTGCATTACTTTTCTCTCTTCCTTTGGTTGATGCAATGTACTTAGGCAACTGAGACGTCTTTCCCATAAAATAAATTGGCAAAAAGTTACCCTTCTATTTATCTTTATTATGTTATACATGTGTACAGGATGATGAGCCAGATGGGTCAATTACTAATCCAGGTTATTTTCTTTTTCTTTCTAGTTGATTTTTTTTTTCTTTTCCTTTTGGCTTTCAGTTTTACGGAACATGTACCTTAGATTTTGAAATATCTTCTTGTTATTCTCCCTAAGATATGGCTTTAACTTTGGAGCTTTATTTACCAGCCTTTCTACATATAATCTTCTAATGCGTCATGTAAAAAAGATGTGGTTGATATTTTTGTTGCAGCTCAACTGGCTTTGATCTTCTCACACACAGAAAGATATCCCGATGAACCTCCACTTTTGAATGTGAAAAGGTTAGTATTGCTATTATTATTATCTAGTGTTAATTATTGTTTGTCTGTCCAGTTAATGTCAACTGTAGTACATTTTTTTTTTCTCATTTATTATACACTAACATTAAGATGCCTTTTACTATATTTCATCTATACTTAACAGTTTGCAAGGACTTGCTACTGAAGATTTAAGGACTTTGAAAGAAAAACTTCAACAAGAGGTGGTCTTTTATCGTGTAGTTTGCTGTTTAATGTTTGAGCTGATCTGGTCTTTGTGCTATTCTTGCACTGGTTGTCATCCACCTTTAAAGACTTCTTAATAGCCATTCTGAGTTTAATATGTTTCCAGTTGTTTTGTGTGCATTTTCATGGTGCACAATGGCTTATGGTTATGGTACTCAAAATATGTTGTGGATACTTGTCAGGTTATGGAAATTTTGATGCAAAACTTGTGTTCCACAGGCATCTGAAAATCTTGGTATGGCTATGATCTACACACTTGTTACCTCAGCTAAAGAGTGGTTGGCTGACCGGTTTGAAGACTCTGGCGGGAGTACTGAAGCAGATGAGGCAGCCAAAGAGGATGTAAGACTGTCTTCTATTTTATGAATTTTCTTTTGAATTTTTTGTTTGTTAAATGCTTAGTTCATTTTTAAGCATAAAATACTATAGATTTTATTTTATATTTTTGGTACTTTGTTAGTAAGCTGTGAAGCACAGATAAGTGCACATTTGGAACTTTTGGAATCACATAGTGTTCAATATGGATATGCATATTTCGATAGTATAGAGCTTTTTATTTGAAATAAGATAAATATAACTTCATATACAGCTTGGATGGCTTCATATGGCATGCTACTTAAGCTGATATGCCTAGGCTGTAAAAATCCTTGGAGGAGCTAGAATCAGGATAGTTACTAGATGTACTCACATCTTTTTCCTTCTCTGCTGCCTTGAATCCTTGATGCTATCTGTCCACCATGTTTTCCAATGCACTTGTGTTTACAGGCTGTTTCTTGGGCCCCTACTCTATCTTCAGAGTCACCATCAAGTTTCTAAGACATCAAACTTAGGGAGTGGCAATTTCTTCATTTCAATTGGTGGATTGATTGTATATAAACACGTCCCAATTGTGGATTGGAATGATGATTAAAGAAATTTGTGCATATTTAAAAAATAATTGTGATTCCATTAGAATTTTTTTGGGAGAATTCCAAATAACTCTTGTTATAAATCTTTTTACCATGAAGAAAAATAACCAATGTAAGTGGTTATTCTCTATAATATATTGGCTTAAATAGCTACTCTGAGTTGTTATTATTCCTAGATGGTAACTATTTTTTTTTTCAGACTTCCACTTTTGTAATTCTTACAGAAGTTCCCCCCTTATATTGCACATGTTAGCTGAGCATATAGACTATACATTCATTTTTATTTATAATTATTTGTTGTCTATTTTAGTATGTTTTGAAGGGTAATCATTTAGTTCTTAATAGTTGTATTAGTAAAGGTAGTAGTAGTGGTTTGTTTATGTCTTCTGATATTCGTACTCTGATTTCAACTTAAGATGAAGATGTATTTTCTTCCATAATATATTGTTTTTATGATTTTAAACATTTGCTTTTAAGTTTAAGTTGAAAAAGCTGCCTGACAAATTTTTGTCTTTCCAACATTCTTAGATAGTGGTACCCCACGGGGAACCAGTTACTGTTGACACATTTTTGGCATGGAGAGAAAGGTTTGAAGCTGAACTGGCACTGGAACGAGCCAAGTAAGCCCCTTAATATTTGCTCTTATACTATGGCACACATTTCTAATCTCTATATATTTACGATTTTGAAATACTAAGGTTTTCTATAGACTGATGAATCTTTTTCGTGCGACACCTGCTTATCAGTGGGGGTAGAGGTTTTAAAGGCATGTATGGCAAGGAGAAGACAGAAAAGAAAAGAGAGAAAAGGGGGGGAGGGGGATTGTAAATTTGTAATGTACCATGATGAGAAATAACAGAATAGAGTCGGTGATATTTATAAAGCATTTGTCAATCTCTTCCCAAATTCTTCTATTTCTAACTAGTTAACTATAATGTTTAATTGCCTGCAGTAACAACTTACCTTTTGATGCCAAAAAAAATTGTCCTTATTGCAGGCTAATGCCAGAGTCTGCGCTTTCAGCTCCCAAGGAAAAGAAGCTCAGTGGTAGACAGTGGTTTGAAAGTGGAAAAGCGGTACTTTGTTGTCCTTACAATAGCTATTCATACCTTGATGTCTTAAATTTTAATATTTCTGTATTAGAAATTCTACATTTCAAACAGATAATTTACTACTAACAATGAAAATATATGTTGAATCTAAATTATTTTATATTTGACTGTAAAGAACCCGCTACTAGGAATTAATAATTTCTAAGAAAGGGCCTGTGGGCTTTAAAATCTTAAAAAAAAAAAAAAAGGTCCTTGGTGCCTCCTAAATGAGACATTATAAATTGAGATAATTATTAGAAAAGAGACCTGTTGGCCATAAAATTTATCTCAAGTGGCCCATTAAACCACAAGTTCTCTCCGTAACAAGATTAACCACACTAGTGGTTAATGCGTTCTGGTTGTTGAATATGATTACCCACGGGTCCTTACAAATAAATCTCCCTTAAAACACTTCATAACAGAATTAACCATACTTTTGATTAATGGGTCCTCCTATTTCTTAAATATCATATCTACTGGTAACTTAAATAATTCTCCATTAAATTTTATGAATATATAAACAATACCAGCAATTTTTGTATGTTTACAGAAAGGTGCAGCTACTGTCCCTGAGGAATTAGATGAGGAGGATGAGGATGATATTGACTTTGATGATGATGACTTGGAAGGTAGCTCTCTCTCTCTCTCTATATATATATATATATATATGATTGATGTGCAGTTTCTTAGAAATAAATGCTTTCTTATTTTGTCTAGTAAGTTTATTATAATTTATAATGATAAAATTACATTTCTTATCTGTGTCATTGCAGTTGATGAAGAGGATATGCTTGAGCATTATCTGGCTGAAAAATCTGATTCATCTACACACTCTTCCAGGAGGGCTAGTTAAATTGCATATGCAGCATTATCGGGCAGTGTTTTACAGTTTGCCTTGCTGATTTTGCGGAGGTTCTGCCATCCTTCTAGGACACCGGAGGATTTGGTTTTTTGATATTATCTAGGGAAAATGAGTATTGAGCAGAAGTGTTTCATATGTGACATTGTCTTTCACTTAAAGCGCCGTTTGATGTGAGAGAGATATTTTTTGTCTGTAGTCGACAGCCATGTGTTGTATGAAAGCAACAACTTATGGACAAACAACTATTCAACTCAATATAAAGCACAAGAAATAAGATGCATTTGTTTTATTGTGAATGTGTGTGTATCAATGCAAAAGTATCCTCTAAGGAACTAAGAATCCTCATCTGCCCTTTTTATCTCCTTTCAAATCGAGTATCAAGATGTCTGAATTTGGATTCTTTCAACTTTGGAGATAGACAGCTCGAGTCTTAAAAAATTTAACTTCTGTTTCCCATTTCTTCTCTTACTGGTGTGGGGTTATACGCATGATGAATGAAATACCAAATTCTTGACCAGTCTGGTTGACAAGAATAAAACAAGGGCACCTTTGAATGATTTTTCTTCTTCTAAAAGTTATTTTTTTTTCAGAAAAAAAAAAAATATTTCTCAGAAAAAATCTGTTTAAATGCCTGCTTTTAAAAAGAGTATCATAAAAAAAGTTAATTTTTTTTTTAGAAGCTAAAAAGCAGAAGTCAAAAGTTAATATTTAAAAAAATATTTAAATAACTTTATTTTTTTTTTTATAAAAACCACTTCTAAAATAAGTAAGATATAAAAAATATTTTTTTTGGAATCCCATCCAAACGGGTTATTATTTAGCAACCACTTTGTAAACGACAATCCATTTAGCTCAAGGAGTCAAGGCCATACTACCCATCGCCTCCTTTTTTTTGGCATTAAAGGTGCAAGGTCTGAAGCATAATATAGGTAATTGGCCAAAAGATTGAACTTGCAAGGTGTGGCCCACTGAGCTCTATATTAGCAGACTTGCAACGAGGAGTTTAAAATTTACTTGAAGTGTCTTATGCTAAACATAATTAAATTTATTGTTATATATAGTTATCTACTTTATTTTGTGTGTCATTCATATTTATTATCTCCAAGACTCCCAACTTTACAGCCCATAGGCATAGCCTTTAGCTGTTTATCATGGTAATAATAAAGGGTAAAGGGTTGGATGTCGCAAAGCTCAAAAGGTTTTTCACCATCTTTCAAATGCATGCAGTTCACATGCAATGAATTCAATGACTATAGTTATGTACTTTATTTTGTTTGCGTCATAGTCATAGCCTTTATCTGTTTATCATGGCAATAATAAAAGGTTGCATATCGTAGAGCTCAAAGGGTATTTTAATTTTTTTTTTTTATAAATCACATATATCTTTTACGAGAGATAATTCTGCTCGGGGTGAGTTCAAGATTAAGATTTTAAAACCTTCTTAAAGATGATAGTGGAGAAGATCCAACACATACTCTTACATCCACATGCTTAGTTTTCATACGCCAACTGAATTACCATCAATTGATAAATTTTCCATTTTTGGTTACCGAAAGGTTGAGATTACTTTGTTACCCACATTTTATTCCAAGAGTACAAACATCTAAGGTAAATTTTTCATACGCCAACTGAATTACCATCAATTGATAAATTTTCCATTTTTGGTTACTGAAAGGTTGAGATTACTTTCTTACCCACATTTTATTCCAAGCGTACAAAACATCTAAGGTAAATTTTCAATCAATTGTTAATTATATTTAATAAATTTTTTAAAATTTATAGTAAAACCAACAATTAACAGATATTTAACATTTTATCTCGGAAACGGTACTCATCTCAAAAGTTGGGAAGAAAAAGATGTTTTTTTAAAGTCAAAAATGCCAGAAGTTACTATCAGAAATATAAATTTTATAGATTATCTACCAAGAGAAAAAATTTAAAACGAATTTTAAAGAGTACCTACCAAAAACAATTGCTAACAACAGGCATAGAACCAGTGCTCTAACGAGCTAATCAATCCGCATTAACTATGGATATAAACAATTTTTTTATGTATGCATAGAAAGAATTTCTAGACAAAAAATATATATTTGATAACCTAATTTAATTTTATACCCAAATAGAAATAGATTGTGTATTTAATAAATAATATTTTTAATAAATATAATATATTAATGCTAATAACATATTCTACAATATATGTATTTAAAAGTGTGCTAAGAAACAAAAAGTAAAAAAAAATCGTATTTGTATCGATTCATTCTCTGAAATAAAAATAAATCAATTTTATCAATTGTTATTTCTAACAATTTATGTTCCTTAGACTTAAAATGAAGAAAAAAATATTTTTAGAAACGTTATACACACTCTTAAATTAATAACATGATTGGTCACTTTTCAAATTCAATATGTTATCCCCAAAGATCGTAGGGAGGAAGACTTTTAAACAATAAACATATTGAATGCTAATCTTTTTATTTGTAATCTCAACATTCAAATATTTTTCAAGTTTGAAACAAGCATCAAATAATAAGCCAAGGACAATTTTCATTTTTCTTGGCAATAATACACATACCCTTTCTGTTGTACAACTAAAATTTGTCCTCTAAATCTTATCATCCTTTTCTAAGTCTAATTTTTTTTTTTACAAGGAAATATGCTTTCTCAATATCGTGACATACTGTCATTAAAACTGCAATATCAGCATTGAT
Organism: Gastrolobium bilobum; assembly: GCF_033153095.1. NCBI lineage: Eukaryota > Viridiplantae > Streptophyta > Magnoliopsida > Fabales > Fabaceae > Gastrolobium > Gastrolobium bilobum. The sequence continues at coordinate 196,021 of NW_026896618.1, forward strand.
CATTAAGTGCATGCAGTCCCACCATAAGAATAAACATCAGCATTGGGATGAGTATTCAAGGTTTTGCAATATCAACTTCTATACACAGCCTTGATCAGTCATGGCTTGAGCAATGGTTAGAAATGCAGAGATGACTGCTCCATGTACCAGAGCCCTGACATACATAACAAGCATACAAATATTAACCAACCAGGGCTGCATACTTGGAATAAAGGAACCATCCACTCCAAACTCCAAAGATGAAGGATCATTCAAACAAAACCATTACTGGAGAACTAAACCCACAATATAGTTAGTTATATGATTCCAAAAATATCAAGTATCTTTTACCCAAGAAGAATTTATTACAAACTAGTTTGAATTGTGTTTTTAAAAACAGTTTTTTGATTTTTAGATCAAATGTTTAATAAAGCCTATTTTGTAAAAATAGTTCTAAAAATTATAACTGTTTTTTAGTTTTTAGAATCAAATTTAAAGAACATATCTGGGTTGTTGTTGTATTGTGTTTTGATTTTTAACTTTCAAAACAAAAACAGAAAACACAGAAAACACCTATTTTATTAACTATTCTACAAAATAGTTTTAAGAACAAAAAACATAGAACACAATCAAAAACATATATTACTGCAATTTGCCTTACAATATGAAAAATTGGGAGGGGCAATGTTGTAATTTCCTAGGTCTTCATCTATTTACTTTGGTTGGTCAGTTCACATTGATCACAAAGAAAAGGTGACACAGGTCAAAAAATTGAGGGGGGAAGGAAGAAGATTCTTCCACTTAAAGTCATCATTATAAGGGGTTTGGAAGCAGGATTTCTTTATTGGGTAGTGATGGAAATGAAGAAACTTCAAATACCCCATTTCCAATGACTAGTTTATACAAGAACGCTTTTTATTTTGGATAAAAATTAATACAAGGATGGTTCATACAGGTATTTTAATTTTTTTGTTGATAAAAAAAATTGCATCTCACAAATGGCATCTTGTTCATAGATAAATAAACCTCGTCACTTATCTTCTTAATAAAATATATAGCTGATGAACAGCTTTACAAGAAAATAGTGGTATGATTTTCATTGCTATTGTTCATATCAGTATCAGGAATACATTATCACTATAATTCTTCTAAATTAGCATATTCAATACTCAGAACATCAAGATGAAAATCATATATTTTGTTCTGTGGGAGGAAAGAAAATTGAGAAAGGGAAAAAATAAAGAACTAATCAATTAGGATGTCTACTGGTAAGTAAAGCATATAAAGTAAGTAGCTTTATCTATATCGTTATGTTACACAAGAAAGCACTTACTCAGGGCTTTCTTTTTGATAACCAAAATCAGTTGCGGCTTTCATAGCTCTCTGATAAGTCTGCTTCATTGCTTCCTGCCAAAAGAATTAAACAGTATACAACTGATGCTTACCAAAGTGTGAAAGAGTAAAAATTAAACAAGAGTAACTCAATTTCCACATCAGCTAGCCAACCCGAGAAAAATAACCAATAAAACACATGAAAAAAAAAAAAAAAACAGCTTTTGGAAACTACAATTTCATTTTCTTTTTTTTCAAAATAACATGGAAGAATATGAGTTTCATACAATTTGAATAGGAAAAAGAGTTAAAAGAAGATTATGTATCACTTGATGACCACAAACCTACAAACATTTACAATTCTTCAAAGGCAAACTAAATGATTTGTTAGAACAATTGATTTGAAAGAACTGTAAAGAACCTTGGGATACACCACCCCAAAAGCTAGCTCAAAGGGTGGGAGTGTCCAAGTCCTTATAAACTCCACATTAGTTGCTCATACAACCAATGTGGGACTATATATCTCAACACGCCCCCTCACACGAGAGCCCATTGGGCTTGAAGAGTGGAAGATGCAACAGGCCCAGCCTACCTGTGCTAAGAAAGTCCACAAGAGAAAGTGGGGGGCGGCGAGGCTCTGATACCATGTAAAGAACCTTGGGATAAGAACTACCTGCAATTTGGATTCAAAATCCTCCGGTGACCAGTGCATCAAACTGCATTCATGATTCAATTCAAGTTCTCCAGCCACAACCTGCAAGCAAGGCGAACGAAAAATTAAAGAAAGGTCCATCCAAATGTCATGTCTAATATTGATGTCAAATCTGCCAGCCACGATCATTGATGTAGTTTTTGTTTAGGTTAAGGTGAGACTATGTGTGCATATACATACGAAAAATAAAGTAAACATCTCACCCCTCCAGCACCAGCAGCCATTGCAGGAGCAACGAAAACACTAGCTTTCCTCAGAACCTGAACTGCCTCAGGGGTACAGGGCATGTTTGAGCCTAGGATTCAAATAATAACAAGTAGCTTCCGTTAGTATGTATGAGTAAGAAGAGGAAAAATGTTACATATTGCATCTTACTAGAACAACTACCTTCTACTAGTATACGACAACCTGAATTAACCAAATTAATGGCATCAGATTGATCAATTTCATTCTGTGAAGCACAAGCAAATGCAAGATCACACCTTTCATTCCAGGGTTTTGCTTCATCATAAAATTTGGACCGAGCATAGGTCTTTGAATAGTCTCTACATATGCCAATTTATGAACAAGGACCCTTAAATTATAAATAATTGCAAGCATGAAGAAAAAACAAATGACAGAAGTGATACAAACCGCAAACTTCTCTGTTGAGCTTTGATGTCTCTCAAAAATGATATTTTCATGTAGTCAAATCCATCCTCATCAACCAAATATCCTCTAGAATCTGACAAATGCTTTTGTTAAAAACTGCATAGTCCTTGAAAAGACCAGGGTACATAAAAGGACCTCAAAATGTTATGAAAATCCTAGATTTAATTACTAGTATTCTTAACGATGATTAATATTACGATGAAATCCAACATGCAACGATGAAGCACAGACTTTCATTCTTGTTAGAATAAAAGAATACACAACATCGTAGCAGATGAAGTAGCCTCTCTATATTCATAAAAAACCAAAATTACCTGATACTGAAATGGGAACAGCACCATAAGCAATTAGCTTCTCTAAAACATGCATCGCAATCTTTCCAGAACCACTGACAACACATCTACAGGAAATTATAAATCAGAAGAGTATTCCAGGATCAAAAGTGTGAGACACCAATTTAGGAAGCAGCACATTTCACACTGGATAATTGATTTGAAAAAAATCTAAAAAGATTAACAAATTTTTTTATTGAAAATAGGAGCTTCCAAGCTTCGGATATTAATAGAATTATGAATTCAAGAAAAAATAATCAAATTGAAAAGAAAAGTTTAATGGGCATGTTGGCCTTTATATGTACCAAAAAAAGAAAAGAAAAGTTTAAAACCCTCGTAGGAATATCTAATAGCAAGAAATGAAGGTTGCAGCAATAATAAATGAGCCAGTAGCAACAAACTTTATAAAATGGTCTAAATTAAAATAAAAACCTTAATCCCTTGAGTTCTTTGTTCATGTCCGCAAGCATGAGCTGGGCAAAGAAAACCTGCAGATTCATGACAAACTTGTTAAATTTAATAACTTGAAACAATAGATACAGAGAATAATGCTTAAGAGATTGCTCTTTTTCTTTTTCTTTTTTATTTTTTTTTTAAAAAAAAGGCATGCACAGTAAATCAATAGGACATGCCATAAAAGGATATCTTGTTGAGCACAATTAGTACATAGTCACTCATATTTTCACATCTCACCATACATCCAGAGAGAGAGTAAGAATCAAAATTTGAAATTACCAGCCCATAGCCAGTAGCTTCAGGTCGGAGACTGGAGCCAGACCAAAATATCCTTGGCCCTGTAAAACTTCCCTGCATAAGTAAGGCATAAATATGAAAATACCCAACACAAAGGGGGGAAAAAAACTAGTTTTCCTTTCTTGGTTTGTAAATGTTAGAGAATAATATAAACCATTAAAAAGGTCATCACCCAACACCTTAAGGTTTTGGATTAAAGTGGTTCTTTACATGGTATCAGAACTTCAGTGACCACAAGGTCACAAGTTCAATCCTCACCGCCCCCCACTTTCTAGTAGGGGGTATATTAGATAATAATATACCAAAAATTGGGCCTGTGTAATATCCACGCTTCAAGCCCAAAGGACTCTTGTGTGAGGGGGTATATTAGATAATAATATAAACTATTAAAAAAGCGATCACCCAACACATTGAAGTTTTGGGTTGAAGTGGTTCTTTACAGTAAACATATGATTCCTCCAAGTTTGCACATACATAATCGTTTTTTCTTTGGCCATTGGGCTTTATTCTATTCATGTTTTAATATAACGAGCATCAAGCACATAAAATTCCGATCTGAGGAATAAAAGTACAGGAGGAAAACACATAATAAAAAAAATGATAATTCCACCAAACAGTTAGTTAGGATTTAAGAATGTTTGAATTACCTGATAATGACCAGCTAGATGTCGATACTGTCCAAAAAGATACCCCATTTCTCGAGTACCAACGCCCATTTCCTCTGATGGAAGGTCCTAATATACATTCATTACAAGAATAATATGTAGCACAGACCTTGAATGTGAATAGGTTAAATGATACAGAAAAAGAATCTACTTTCAGTTACCTTGTCAGGACCCAAGTACCGATACAGCTCACTCATGAAACTTTGGCAAAATCGCATAATCTGCCAGCTTATCAAAGTAACATTTAGCAATTATAATACTACTCAAGCAGAGAGTGAATAAGTTGAACGTTCACCTCATTATCACTTTTTCCTTTTGGATCAAGATCACTTCCACCAGCTGCTCCTCCTAATTTGTATGGTGATAAAGCATTCTTTAAAGTCTGCAGAGAAGGAAGTGTGTTGTATAAAGTGGTCCAATACAGAAACGCAGCTTGCAATCTAGATTCTTAACTTTTGTTGATATGTGAACCTCATGTTTGTCAAATATCAACAAATAAAGCCTTAGATAAACATCCTCACTCAACCAAGACCAAGACCTTATACTAGTATAATTAGTATTTTGAGTAAATACAGGTTTTCCGACCGAATTATTATATTTCCTGATTAAAAGTAGGTAGACCAGACCACACAAGATCTAAGCATGTTAAAAACATTTTAAAGATTTCAATGATCTTTATTTTAGGAATTTTTTTGGCAATATGGCATTGAATATTGAGGTTCACAATTTTACCATGATAGGCAAATAAGAACTTCGAAAAAAATTCTTATCAAATATGTATACACATGCATGCATACACGGTGTGTGTGTGTGTAAAATATATGTAAGAAAAAAAAATATGCGTCTTATGTTTTTATAATAGGTATCCACTACCGCCTTAAAAATCTGTTGTGTTCTAAGATATCCACATTCCAAGAGCCCCCCAAGAGAATATTTGGAAGAACTCCAACTTGCTAAAAGAGAAGATAGAACCTCATGCATAGATTGTAAAGTCTACCTTGGAGTATGTGTAGCTACGCAACAAAGTTGGTGGTTTTAGAGGTTCAATTAAACAAAGTTCTCTGTAAATCAATTTGAATTTATGTCGAAAAAATGTACCATGGAGGCTATTTTCTTGATAATACAATTAATGGAAAAATATCGAGAAAAGAAAAAGGACCGACATAAGGTGTTTATTGATCTCGAGAAAGGGTATGATAGGTGTTATAAAATAATATAAACCATTAAAAAGGCCCTCACCCAAAACCTTAAGGTTTAGGTTTTGGGAAGTGATTCTTTACATGGTATCAGACCTTCAGTGACCACAAGGTCACGAGTTCGATCCTCATCACCCCCCACTTTTTAGTGGAATTAAATAAGCATAAGGTAAAATCATAAAAAAAAGGCTCTATGGCGGGTTCTAAGAAATGTTCTATGGCAGGTTCTTGAGAAAAAAAGTAACATCAAAGTATGTAGAGACAATCAATGATATGTATGACGGTGCTACTACATGCGTGAAAGCTTGTAATGGAATATCAGATTATTTTTCTACCACGGTAGGTGTATGCCAAGGCTCTGCATTTAGTCTTTATCCTTTTGTTTCTAGTTATGGATGAATTAACAAAAGATATCCAAGACGAAGTTTCATGGTGCATGTTATTTGCAGATGATATTGTGCTTATTGATGAGACTAAGACTGATGTTAATAAAAAAACTAAAACTGTGGAGAAACACGTTGGAGTCTAAAGGATTCTGTCCATTTGCTTGGACATGAGGTACTCAAGAAATATGCTTTTAGATTTTTGGGATCTATTTTGCAAAATGGTGAAGAGATTGATGAGAATGTAAATCATAGAATTAGAGCAAATTGGATGAAATGACGCAAAGCATCAGGGTTTTTGTTTGATCACAAAATTCCTTTGATGCTAAAAGGAAAGTTTTATTGAACAACAGTAAGACATGCAATGTTATATGAAGCTGAATATTGGCCGGCACATAAGCAATATGAACATAAAATGGGAATAGGGGAAATGAAAATGTTAAGGTGGATGTATGGCCATTCAAGGATGGATAAGATAAGAAATAAAGATATTCGACGAAAGGTAGGAGTAGTACCGATGGCTGAAAAGATGAGAGAACATAAATTGAGATGTTTTGGGCATATAACGCGAAGACCCCTAGATGCTACCGGGAGAACAAAAGTTTATTACCAAGAATTTAACACAAAGAAAGAAGAGATCAACCGAAACTTACTTAGGGAAAAGTAGTAAAATAAGATTCGCGGATGGTTTGTCTTAGGACGAATTGGAGGAAAGCTATTCCTATGTTTCAAAGAGTCCCTATTTCATCATTTTCCCATATATTTCCCCTCCATTTCTTTATTTAGCTATATAATTTATTTCCTCCCTATTTTATTTATCTATTTTTATTTTTACTAATTTTTTCTATTTTCCTCTTATCTATCTTTATTTTCACTTTATTATTATTTTTATTTAAGTTTTAGTTTTCAATTTTTATTATTTTTTATTTTTTTATGGGTTTTATTATTCTCCTTCTACATAAGATAGGTATCTTATGTTGTAGAGAGAAAATGGGTGGGCTCCACCATTACAAGAAAAAAAAAAAAAGATGAGGTGCGAAAATCGAAGTGAGAGAGTAGGAGAGAAGTAATCTTATGTAAAAGGAGAGTAATATTTTCCTTTTTTATTTATTTATATTTTCCTCTAATTTTTTCTTTCTTTTCATTTGGGTTCATCGACCACCGACCCCAACTAGTTTGGGATAAATATGTTGATAATATTATTGATGTTGATGTTGACACTTCTTCAATGCTATTGCCCATGTGTGTGAGCAAGCGCACATGTTTGAGTATTTATCTTCATATCTGTTCATCAGTTTATCCTTTCTTTAAAAACAGAATACACCCCGCTACATAACATTATCATTGACATTAAAAATAATAATAAAACAAAAAGGTGGGTTCTACTATTCTGGGGATAACAAGTAAAAATTAAGAGTATAACATACACCCCAAATGTAAGGGGTGTAATTATTTAGTTTACCACACACAAAAAAAGAACATAAAAAAAGCAAGAAAATCTCTCACACATGCTGCACATTCTTGTGGTTGAAAAAATGAGACCATAGACCTCTAAGTGATGGACAAAAAAAGAGATTATATCAAAATAAGCTAAGTTCTGAAAGAGCTACATCATTAGTTGTAGGAGAAAACGTCATACATTAATACCAAAAATACCCATAATACCTGTTCAAAACCAAGGAACTTGGCAATACTTAAATTCATTGATGGATGAAAACGAATACCACCCCTACATGGACCCATCGACTGGTTAAATTGTACACGAAAGCCCCGATTAACATGCATCTCACCCCTATCATCCACCCATGGAACTCGAAAAATAATCACTCGTTCAGGTTCCAACAAGCGTTCCATGATGTTAACATAACTGAAACATGAGAATATTAATAAGATGCATGCATCCAATACTAACGCATTAGCTTTGTCAACTGTAGATAGATAAATAAATTATAACCCTTTGAATAAAAACTCACTGAAAATTTTTTGCTATGACTCTCTCAAGAGCCTGAACTGCCTCCTGGACTGCTTGAATGAATTCAGCCTCATGAGGATCCCTTTTTAGTGTAGCTTCAAGAATTGATCCCGCTGTTTTTGACATAGCAGCTTCAATCATAGAATTGTCAGAAAGAATGTAAGTATTTTTTATAAGAATGATAAAGAAAATAAAGGAAAGTGATTGAAAATGTGAGAAAGGAGAAAGAGAGAGAACAAGAGAGTCTTGAGAGGTTTCTTTGAAATCTGATATTATTGAATCCGAATTACTCTAATCAAGGAGTAATCTATTTATAGTATACAGGGAAGCTTGCACAGCAAGCTTGGAGTACTGAGATGTAAAATAAGATCAGTTACACCTTATCAAAACTAGCATAACAACCTGAACTAATCTGCTAACTGTCTAACTCACTGTAACTAACTACTGGTGTAATATAATCCTATAGGCTCGGTTCCAGTGGATACCAGCCACCTACTAATAGAACTCAGAAGATACAGATACATATGTGAATAAAACATTAGAGAAAATACATTCTCCTATAAACAGAAGAATTCTTATCACTTCCACATGATTATTTAGCGTGGAAATAATGGAATCAGAACTTTCCAAGCGCGAGAAAACGAGAGAAAGTACATCGAGAGAAAACAAAATTCCTCTGAATTGTTCAGAGTGTAAACTAAATTTTGCAAGAAAACTAAATTTTGCAAATTGGCCATTAAACAAGGGGAGGGAACAAGTTAGTACAACAGAAAGAGGGAACAAAGAAAAAATGGTCGTATGCTATAGCATGCTCTCAAATCCCTAAAGTAATTTAATCTCCAAAAGAAGAAATAATGCAGTAATTTTTAATCTAATAACTTGTTTGCACTTCATACTACACAAAGGATCCGTTGAAATGTTGAATGCAGCAGTGAAGCATATCCCTATTATCCGATATAATTGATCAAATGCATCTTTTTTTCTAAACAATATAGTTTGTTGTGAACTTATGACCACTAATTAAAATGATATGAGCAATTGATTCAAGTATTAGAAAACACAGTATACAACCATCAACATTTTCAAATAAACTGAAAATACTATAGCATTCTGAGATGGCCAACCTTTTACATAAATGGGCTTGTCAACTGTAATTTTATCTTTGGAGGCCATTTGAAGACGAAGAGCCTCTTTGTGAAGCAAACTATTATTGTGTTCTTCAAGGGCACTCATCTGCATATTTCTACTGCCCTCATTCCCATAAGGATTTCTTCTATGCTTCCGGCCATACTCCCTGCAGACCGAGCAGAAAATCCTCGGCGTCCCATCTTTAACATCAACATAAGCCCATTTGTAGGTGTCTGCCCATTCCTCTCTCCATCTTTTAACAACCTTCTTCTTCCTTTTCATTGGCTGGGACTTAGACATATCTTGAGCATCATTAGGAAGCTGAGAAACCATCCCCATCTGCTTGCTCTCACCATGCTCTTCTGCGGAAGATTCACGCAACGGCGCACCAATTAGAGTAGTGTTACCAAATGAAGGATCATCATCCCCAGGTCCAATTTCTAAATCAATTTCTTCACCAATGTCCCTCACAACTAAGTGATGTCTCTGTGCTTGCTGAATCAAATTCATATCATCCATTGCGGAATTCATCCCTACTCCACTGGTTGGCAGCAACATTCAGCATGACAGCCCTCTCCACAAATCTAAAATGCTTTGCTTTCTGTCAAGACAAACACACCAAATCACCAATTTTCATATCTGAGAGCTAATGGAACAAACAATCAAAACTCATTTACATAATGATCGCAGAAAGGGAAAAGTTACTGTATGACAGACTCTAGTAGAAATCATAACAGTGGCATTATGTAGGCCAGTCTTCAGTTCTTCAAAACCACAATAAACAAAATATATCCCAAATACTAATGTCATTTCTAGTGCTCAGACAACATTGTCATTGAACAAAATCCCTCAACCCCAGATTTAGCAAGTAACCATTTGAATTGACAATCATTTGCAGCGGAAAAATTCAGAATCTTCACAATACACAAAGCTAGAGTCCCCAAACTCAATAAATGATGGAGAAAAAAGGTGGTTTTTTTTTGGCCAACGACCCACAAATTATAATAAAAAATTTAGAAACACCCAGAACTTGAATTTCATGGCCGAGCTCAAATACCTTGAGGATTTGAATGAAAGTGATAAACTTGGAAAGGGGAATTTTTGAACATCTCTCTATATAACTTAGTCTCTCCTCCTCGGAGTGAGATCAAAGAGGGGAGATTGCAGCTGTGAAAGGAAAAAAGGTTGAAACTTTAATTTGAATTGGAGGTTAGTGAGTGTTGGGGTGGTGCTGAGTCCTGATTGGAACAAAACAAAGTTCGTGAATTTAATGATTCTTTCTGGGACTTAACCTCTGTTTGTTTTGGTTTGTCCGAAATTGAAAGTGGTAGAGATGAGAGGAGTGAAGAGTGACGAGGAAGAACATATCATCATGTATGTGATGAGTGATGTGATGTGATGTTGATTGTGATCATCAAAATCAAAACCAAATCAATTGGCAAACCAAACACTCTTTGCATTAAGCGTATATGAATGGAGGAAGAAAAAAAAACATTTTCTATGATTTTATTTTGTTTTATTTTTTTATTTATTTTTTTATAAACATTTTGTTTTATTTTTTAACTATTATATTATGCACGAGAAAAAAAATCGATCAATTTGTCAAAAAAAAGTTTGTCGAACTGGATATAAATTATGTAAATGGCCAATAAAAAAGAAGAATATGCATTTAAAAAATATTTAATTTGGTTGATAATTTTTTATTATTATTATGATTATAATACTTGAAAATTCTTCAAATGTAGCTTTTGTAATTTTGTTGTTGTCTTATACTAATAACGAGATTATAAAGAAAATTTGTCACCCAAGTGTATCCAAAATAAAATTGAACCAGAGACAAGAATTATTTTAGTATACTAAATATATATTAATTTTAAATGATATTTTAGGTCATAGCCAAATAAATAAATAAATAGAAAATAGCATTTTAGGTTAATCCTTTTTCAAAGAAACTCCCATAAAGCTTTACTTTTGTCTCTTGGGTGTTGCCAAAATTATACTTATTTATTGATGACTAAAGTTTGAATGAATGACCTTGGATTGGCCCGATTAACATTATAAATTGTGGCGTTAACATCATTAAAACATGGAGTAGAATCTGGCACCATCTTGGAAATTAAAATTTAAATGGGATCCTAAAGTTTTGCTCATCAAATTATTTTATTTAATATATTAATTAAATAACTATTGAATTAATTTAATCAATAATATACATAATTATTAGTTAAATCAAATTAATCATTATTATTTATTTTTACAAAGTCTCTTCACATCAATTAATTATCACAAGAAAAAGATTTGTAGGCTAACTTCCCAACTTCAATATTCGTGTGGTACATATTCCTTCATTAAAAAGTAAAAATAATAAAACTCATATGACATTAACTATAGGTAACTAAAATAAATGTAATAAAATAGCTTTTTTTTTTTAGCTTTAATAAATAATTCACTGGTAAGTAGAATAAATGTAGTTACAATAGTACTTTAGAAATTTTTATGTACCTGGTAAGTATTACTATTTAGTTATAGGGCGTAGCGTAGGGGCATAGCCCATTCTTGGCACTTCATAAATGATAGTACAAGTGCTTTCTTACAAACTCTACCCCAATATTGGAGAGGTGTCTTCACTGCTAAGCAAAGCCTTTTAACCACTTAAATTAACATATGAACTGAAATAATAATAATGATAAAAAAACACACAGAATGAAATCATATTATTATATAGTTCAATTATGTTATACAATGAAGTAGAAAACTTCTTGATGAGACAAATGAATCATTCTCCCATTGGAATTTCTTCATCTTCAAATTGCACCCGTTTTTGTTACTGACAGTTCCAATCTTTCTTTCCTTGCTCTATTTGTTACCAATTATCTTATAATCACCATGTGACCAAGGACAGCAAAAGTTAGTCGAAGCTTGATGCTTTATTTCTATTCATTTCTTTGGCTTATAAACTTAAAATGCCAATTCTCAAAGTTCTCTAGGACTTTTAAAACTGAAGCAAGCTGAACTTGTTCAAAGAGATAAAATAAAAATACAATTTATGGGGACATGGAAACAAAATGAAGGTCAGGCTAAACCAAAAAAAAAAAATGCCAGACCTATGCACAAAAGCATTATCCAAAAATTTAAATTTTTGTACAAATGTACGGCTCTACCAAGAATTGTATTAAATGCTAGAGAATATCCAATGAACATAATAAATCATCCACTCAACTTTGCTTCATGCATCACCCAAAAGTTCTCAAGCTTGATAAACAGACTGCAATCTACACAAGAAATCATCTAATCTTGTTTTTTCTCTTAATTATTAGTGTGTCCAAAGTCTTTGATCCTTCGTTTAAGATGCTGCAAGAAGTAGGAAAAAGAAGCATGAATTATTAAAATAATAATAATAATAAAAGGTTCATTATTCAATAAAAAAGTTTCCAGATCAAGCTTCTAGAATGATTAAATAATTACCTCCAGTTCCTTGTGAAGCACAATAAATATTTTCTTCAGTCTCTTATGTCTCTGCAATTCACATCATGCCCACATATTTAGAAGATAGATACTAAATACAAGGATAAATTTACAATTTAGGTGCCACATGAAGCACTTGAGAAAAGATTAAAAAAAATCTCCAATATCCAAAATACAAAATCCAAATAAAAAATTGTATCAGTAAATTGTTTAAACTCAACCAAATTTGCATCAAGTTAAACTAGACAATTATCAGTCAATTACCATTGCTGACAATGCTATAACAGGTTGCTATTTAAGACAATAAGATGAACCAGTTTAAGGCATCCACATGACTCAAAACTAGAGTATTAATTTTTTTATCATGCACATGCACTATCAATAAACATAAATTCTTTACTGCTACCAATTTATGGTAGAACTTAAGTGAACGATGTTAAAAAGATTTTATATGTCTTACTCATACATGTTATTTAGACAGTACAAGTATTTTTAAAGTTTACATCCAAAATAGAAAGGTAAATGGATGAGATTAAATAAAAGGGGCTTTAAGTACAAGTAAAATTTTGAGAAACAGTTGACTGCAGAACAAGAATACACGAAAACATGTTTTGTCCCAACATTTGAGCTCCATACAATTATACAAATACTGCATGCATTGGCGGAGCCAAATAAAACATACCGTTCCACAACGTCCATAGGATTCCTTCAGCTGCCCCAAGATGTCATAATATCTATCCGTATCCCTGGCTTTAGCATATGCTAAATCCTCGCCTAGTTTCTGAAAATCACTCCTACAAATTATGGGCGAGATGTAAGACACAACATCAGACAAGTAATATAAATAAACATCTAACAGAAATGCACTGAAGCCTTGAATTGTAAGACTGCTTACCTGTAACTCTCTAAAATCTTGTTCAAGGAGCTATAACTTTCATATTTATCACAATACTCCTGAACATATTCTTTATATCTAGCATTGCGTAAGACACACATATCAGATGCTAAAAAAATCAAGTGGTTAACTCAAAAGAAGAACCCTACCACAACAACAATAATAAAAGAAAAATAAAGAATAACTGCTTACTCGGAAAAGGTCCTAACAGGTCCCTTCAAGTCAGGTTCATCCTTTTCGTATTTTGAATAAGAGCAACTATTTTCATCTGAAGACGATTCTCTCTTCTTTTGATCGCTATTATTTCTATCTGGAAACACTGAATCCTTTCCTCCATCAGCCATCTCTTCCAATGAATTAGGTGTCTGTCTTTTACTTTCTTTCACAGGGTAGGAAACTATTCCACGTGTAGTGTCTTGCTGTTTAGATGCATTTCCAGGTGCTCTTCTATTGCTTTCACCGCGACCTTCCAAATAAACATCTTGGCTCACCCCAGATTCATTATTTCTGAATTTACTACTCATTTCTTCCAATTTGTTTTGAGATCCAACTTCCACTGGATCTACTTTCACATGTTGTGAATGAGCCTGCAGAACTCTAGAACGAGACCATGTTGAGTCTTCAAAATTATTATCTGAGTTCTTTCTATTCATGTTTTCCAAATTGCTGGGAAAACCAGAACTTACAAAGGCTGAGGATGGCTTTCCTGCATCTAAAGTTGCTTTCAATGAAGGTTTTACTTTAGTAATATCTGAATTCCTGTCCTCTGAAGCGTTTGCTTTGTTTTCCAAATGTTTAAATGAACCTTTTCTATCAAATTGCTTTGAGGCTTGGGTTTCGTCCGGAGTAGACTCACGAAGTTCACCCAACTCCAAGTCTGAAAGCTCTCTTTGAAGAGTGATACCTCGCCCATTAATTGCAGGGGATTTATCAAGACCAGCTCTGTTCTTGTCCTTAGGTGATGTTCCCAAGTGTGACTGAGTACCTTGCCGGCTGTCCTTTAACTTACCAACCATTTCACCTTGTTTTTTGTAATGAGAATCCATGGATAGTGAATGTTTACTTCCATTATTACCATTCCTGGAATTCCTGGGAACTTTTTTCTCAGTGGTATGAATATCATCATTTTGGGCATCTGTATGAGATTTCTCTCTCTGCACAGAAGAAACTTCACGCGCATGAAAGTCCTTTCCTGATTGTTTTCTGCTGTGCCTTATGCTTTCACCATGTTTATCTGATTTATCCCATGGGAAGGAAGGGTTTCCTAGAGAGGTTTGGTCAAAGGACCTTTGACCTGTTTGTGGTAAATCTGTAGTAGATTTTCCTGGAAATGCTCGATTGTATCCTTTCTGTGAACCAACACTGGAATTTCCTTGTCTATCAGCTCTATTCACCATTTGTATGGTTGGGACCTTGCAAGTGCCATCAATAAATTCGGCAGGAGACAAATTCAGAGAATTATCCAACATCTGCACATCCATACTAGGAGAAAATGGTTGGTGACTCAAGTTTCCAGCTTTCAACCTCTTTGTACGTTCAGATTTCTCATCAATGTTTTTCACATCAGAACCTCTCTTATGTTTACCTTTAGATAACCTATCAGAGCTATCAGACTGTTCGTGCCTAGAGCTATCTTTGACTTCATTTTCCTTTTCATCAAACAAACTTCCTATAATTTTTTGGCGCTCCTGGAGCTGTTGATAATCAGGTGAAAGAGGTTTTCTCTCTTCTGCACGTTTTTCATCTTTATCAGAAATTGTAGCCATAGTTGGGGCCTTTTCAGCTTCCTGTTCCTCAGGTAAGTCTTTTTCAATCTCAACTACATCAGATTCATTACCATCCTGCTTCTCATCACCATCAATCTGCATAGATCTTCCCTCCGGAGATTTTACTGGAATGGGATATGACACCCTTTGATCACAGGCTTCGGTTTTGTGCTTTGACTCTTTTTCATCATCACTAGTCATAATATCTACATCCTCATCAGAACCCTCCAGTCCCTCTTTGCTGCTGGAAGATGCATCACTTTCACTGTCACTACTACTCCCACTCCCTGTTCCAGCAGGACTTTTACTATGGCTTCCACTGTCACTTCCACTATCGCTGCTGTCACTTCCACTATCGCTGTCACTTCCACTATCACTAGAGCTGCCTGCCTGCCCTTCGCTGTGATCAGAAACTTTTTTGTCACCAAAGATATCAGGTGAATTATGTTGGGCATCAATTTTTTCCACTGTGTTTGATTCTTCTTCCACTTTGGATTTTACTAGCACCGGTTCCTCCATATTGTCATTTGGGACCATCTCTTTGAAGTCTCCCTGTGGAGCTGATGTCTGATCATGAAACTCTTCACGAGCAGGAATCTGGCTATGATTTCCATCAGGAGAACTGTACAAATAAGATAATACACCTTAAATGCATGAAGGGGCCCATAAAAGCGACACAGTTACAGTACTGGTATACAATGATATTGTTATGTGAAAATAACATGTACCTTCCAATTTCAGTCTGAGGTTTCTTGGAGCTTTCCAAATCCAGTACTGAATTCAAAATATACCTTCCCGGGGCCTGGTACGTTGCAATCTGATGCTCAACATTATACGAAAAATTAGATCACAGATTTATCATAAAACAATAATCTCAAAAGATTCCCACCACTTACTTTTTTTATAATGGGCTCAATTTTCTTCATCGAATTCGGAAGTGCGTCACCAACAGATTTCTCCAAGGCCTACGATCGAAGGGGGAGAACAGTTAAGAAGATTATATTGGGTTAATTAAAAAAGTCAGAGATATTAAAAACAAGCTTAAGGAGAACTACAAGATTTATACAACACCTTCAATGTCATTCCTTTAGGTTTATCCTTTAGAATAGAAATTAACATGTCCTGCAAATCTACTGGTTTAGATCCATTATTTCTTTTGCCTCCTGGTGTGTTCCTCATAGCATTGTTTTTCCTGGCAGAAATTTGTTTCTCGGAGACAACATTAGTATCTTGCTTGCCAGTCATTTGTGTCGGTGCAGCATCATCAACGCTCTTAGAGATATTTACAGCTTTCATGGGAGAGGATGAAGCAGCAAGAAGGTCTGGTGGAGACGGAAGAGGAGAAGGATGTCTGCCCTTGATAGTAGTACTTGTTGAATTCAATCCAGATCTATGGGAAGATTTTGGAGGGCCTCCAACTATAAAAAAGTTCCAGACATTACAGCTATAACATTTTATAGGAAAGGTTTCAATACTGCTAAGTGAGGTCATCTTAAGATTGATTGAAACCACTTTGGAAAGATGTAAATTTTAATCACCTTGAAGAGTTTCGACTTTCCTTTTCTTAAGTGCAGCTTCTTTCTTTTTATTGTAATTCTTCCACGGTGTAGCTGGACATGGGAAGTATAAGGCTCTTCAGTTAGATAGTTAAATATAAGCACTATTAAACCAAATACAGTAAAATGAGAAGGCCTTGGCAGAACATAATAGAGTGATGATAAGCAGATAACCATGCCCAATATCATCAAGAAATTTTTCAAGTTTCTCATTGATAAAAACTGGTTCAAGATTGAAAGGAGAACAAGAAAGAATTGGAATCTTATTGCTGTGATCTCTTCCTCAGGATCTGAATCAAGGTCCATAAGGTAGAGTGGTAAAATATCACAATGAAGGTTTTCACCTTGTTTCTCTCAACTCTAGGAGTTAGAGGAACCTGGCCTCTCTACGCAACTCATCTCATCAACTAACTACCCTCATTTACATTCTCTTTCTCTATTTATATCCTAGTTCTGTCACTGCAGTTAGAGGGCTAACTAACTCTAACAACTTCTCTAACAATTTCAACTAACAAATCCTAACTAATAGAGGCTGGCCCACTTGGTTCTGTGGGCCAGGCTTATTTCTTCTAAGTTATAACATATAGGCTCCTAATTGGGGGTTGCTACCTCTCATCCGAACGACATAATGAAATAGCAACTTGAAGTTTCCACACTTAAAAATTTGAGAAAAATTAATTATAAAGAACAAGAAGCAAAAGAAAAATTACCTTCAACAGCAGCTAATGCCTTTATCTGGCTCTTCATAGACGGGTTTCCAGGCTCTAAGACAATGGCTCTGTTGTAGAGAACATAAATAAATGATCATTGGCCATAAAAAGAAGAAAAAAGAGAGGAAGGGGGGGGTTGGGGTTGGGGGTGGGCGGAGATATCTGCACAACATAAACCATCACTGTATGGAAAGTAAAATAAGAAGAAAGATCATTGAGTTCCATGAAACCTGAGCAATATATTTAGCTAAGGAAAGATACAGATGAGTTAATTATCACTTTAACACCAGAAATAGAGTACATTCTGAATCAAAAAATTCAGTTACACTTACAGGCCAAAAGGCTGAACAAAAATCGTCAACAGTTCATTTACTTTTAAAAAACTAAAAAGTTAACTGCGTGTTACTGACATTGTATATTGTAATATTCACAGTAGTAAATCCATAACTCTTCTCAGTCAATATGAATCCACCAACCTATATACAAGTAATCTACATCTACTAAACAAGTTCCTTTTAATTACTAATCTAATATGTGACAGAATCCTGAAAGAAAAAGAAATCATTGCAACCATAGAAGAGACATATATCAAAACTTCACCACCAAGTGCTTCAGTAGTATTAACATAGTAGTTGCTTGAGATTTTTACATGCTTGTGTATATATTAATTGACTTTTGTGGCATACCTTCAAAAATTGAAAATACAAATATAATACTTTGAGGGACTGTTCTACTAGTTACCATCTAACAACTATATTAAGATAATTTTTAATACCAAATATATCAAGTACATTTTCTAATTAATGCATGCCAAATGCCAGGACTAATAAATTAACAAGGCAAAAGAGAGAGAGAAAATAAAAAGTAGAAGACAAGGTTTTCAAAGGGCATGAGTAAATAATATGAAGTGAGTGTAATATCCCATACGACAGCTACATACTTGCGCGACTTCAGCTTGCGTTCGGCTTCCTCTGACCTCATTTTGACATGATTCTTAGTGGACTCATCCAAGATACGCTGTACATTCAGCTTGCGCCAGGCACACCCAGATTCAACAAGCAAACCATTTCCATCTTCACCACTTTGGCGTTCTTCATAAATGTCACAAAGGTCACCATCCCTCGACCATGTAAATCTGAACTCCTTCCCACCAACATTAATAATCTGGTACAAATAAAATAACAGACCGTTTAAACTACAGGTCAACAATTGCTTAACAGAAAGGCAAACACACAAAAACAAAGATGGAAGATATGAACCAAACCACATGGGGATTTAATCTGCCATGGAATCCTAATTCTACTCATGCATAAAAAGAACATAAATGATTTAAAGTCAGCATATTATAGAAAATTATATCAAATTAGGCACACCATTCAATGGATAGTTCCTACTTCCTATGTCGTAGTATTATCTCTACACAGGCTATTCAAAACCGAGTAATGTTAATAGACTCACGATGAATCCTATACAAGGCAGCATATCCACCACTAAATGAATTTCATAATATGCACATATGTAGAATTTTGAGGGCGAGCCTTGGAGCCAATGTTGTTAAGATCGAGATCTTACCTAAGATCGGGAGGGGTAAAAAGATCGTAAATCGTAAAATCAACACGGATCGTAACTGTTCATATACAATATTAAAATTACACGAATGATCAAATAATTTATCACATATTGATAATCCTTAATTGATAATTTTTTAATTTTCTGGTTAAGTAAAAAAAAAAATAATATTCTTTCATTGTTACAGCATACGGCATATGACCATATTCTTCCTCAATTCATATTTCTTTAACAGCATAAGGCATATGACTATATTCTAAGTCACTTGGGTTGCCTTGCCACGTGCTATCTATCTTGCTGGAGGGAGACTTTAAGACAAATAGATACCATCTAATAAAGGTTAGAATTTCATATAAAATAACATAATTAATTAAAATTAGGGAATTGCTACTGAACGCTCAAAACTTCTAGCGGCTTGCTACAGCACTTGCGTCTTGCGCTAATGGTGTTGTGACAGTAAAAGAAATATACATTTCACAGTAATCCAACCACCCAACAATGCTTAAACAGTAACATCCACTTTACCAGAAACTCCACTCGGTTGTGAAAAACATTAATCTACAATAGCCTAAACAGTAAACCAACATTTAACCCGTTAGTTCCCCTCCACTCCTACCAGAATGCTTCAATCACCTAGTCACAGCCACACACGCAAACCACCAAAGCGGAGAACTGAGACCTTCTCTCAGACACAGAAGCCGGCAATCGCAGATGAAGAAATCGCAAACCATAGAAATTGCAAGACTGAGAAATAAGAGAAGCAATCGCAAGTGCAAGATTAGGCTTTACAACGTGGTTTTTAGATGGGCTTGGGGGCTATGAATGCTTTTTTTCTTCAATCGCAAACACAGTCGATAATACGATTCCACATTCATAAACGTCAATTTCACAAAGTGAATGAATGAAACGATACAGCAAACAATTTGAATCGTGGGAACAGCAAAAATCGTAAAATCAATCGATATTACGATTTTACACGCGATCTTAATAACCTTGCTTGGAGTTGTGGTAAGATTACTCATTTGCGAACGAAAAGGTCACGAGTTCGAATCTAATGCAAGCATAGAGATGCGTACAATCGACGCTAATAAATGCAAGGGTAAGGCGGCTAACAATCGACCGTCAACCCTATTTGAGGAGATTGTGCACTTGGCTTTGTCCTTTTTTGCACATATCACATATGCAAAATTTTAAATTCTGTTCTTTTTCTTTTTTTAGGATAAATCATAGGTATCTCCCACGTGGAGATGGGTTCGCTCTCCGCAAAGGGAATTTTTTGCATTTACAAGGACTTGAACTCGAGACCTTCCTTAAATTCTGTTTTGAATGGTGGATATGCTGCCACGGACGGGTTTACCATGAAATCCAGTCTATATTAACATCAACTTTTCAAAATGAATTTTTTCCTGAAATCAATCCAATGAACTTAAAAGGAAGGGGAAAACCTAACATGATCTTCAATAGAGACAAAAAATGAATGAACAAACAAATTGGAAGACTAGTTCAAAAAACAAGTTAGCATTTCAATTCACTATAATCCAATCAAAAGTTCAAAGCTTTAACAACAAACTGCAGTAACTTGAGTAAGAAGCTTACATTTCCGTTGGGATTATGCTGGTTGGAATCGAATTTCATACGCGCCGTGCCACCCTGTGCCTCCACGCGCTTGATCTCTTCCACGAGGTCCGGCGCCAATCTTATGATCATGGAGAAGGCGACGGGGTTGCTTCCGGAAACCAGGTTGAACGTCTCTTCCACCGCCGGCGGCGTTCCACGGGCGGAGCCGCCGACCGAGGGGCGGCGGCCGGCGGAGGAAGGAGCTGATCGATGCTGAGGTGGCGGAGGACGGGGAAATGAGGAGTGGGGGCGTTTGTGGGCGGCGCGGCCCAGCTTGGAGGCGGCTCCGCCGTACATGTTCGGTGGTGGTGGGGTTATCCTCGACGTCCTCGAACTCCGAGGTATTGGAATCTACCAGTTTATGATAGAAAAAAGAAAAATGGCACAATCATACGATGTTTTTTTCTTTGTAGTTTTTAACCTAAACCTTCTCATCCATATTGCAATTATACGTAGGGGTGTAATCTGAGCTACGTTGAGCCCGGCCCAGGCCCGGTCTTTCAGAAAAGTAGGGTAGGCTTAGTCTTATAAAATAGTTTTTTAATAAATAGGCCGTAGGCCAATTTTGTCAAGTCCGCCCTACAGCCTTGTAGGCTGACCTATTTAATTTATTAAAATAAAATAATAAAATAATATTTATTTTATGTGGCAAAGACACAAAGTACCAAATACCAATATCTCTTACTTTTTGTGCTATTTTATTTTATGAAAGGAAAACTTGTCTAATGTCTCCAAATTTTACATGCTGTTGCAGCTTAATACCATGGAGCAATGGGTACCTTGCTGGATTATGATGTTACTGATGAAGATCTTTCAATAATACTCTTCTTTCCCTTGTCTTGATGGTGGTTTAGAGATTTTTAGATGAATGACATTCTCTTGTAGACTTTATTTCAGCATCCATTAATTGTATTTTTCTTATTTTTCCCATTTATTTGACTCTATTCCTCTATGATATACATTCTAGAGCTGAGGTATTATGTTGACTCTTTCTTGTTTGTCATTTTTTTCTTATGAGAAATACTAGTGCATGCATGAATGAAACTTTCTTTGCTCTATACAATTATTTTTTTTGCTTAGTATATATAGTGGAAGGCCTACAAGGCCTGTAGGCCATGTCAGACTTTCTTATTTTTGAAAATGGGCCGGGTTTGGCGTACAAATAAAGTCTTTAATAGGCCAGATAAGCTGAATTTTTTTTTGACATAGGCTTGGGCCAGGATGGCCAAAGCCCAGCCCATTTACACCCTAATTATACCCCTTCCATTTTTGTTTTTGTTTTTGTTTTATTGTTATTTGCTTTGTGAGTAGTAGTCATATACTCATGTTGTTTTCGTATCAATAGATTCTTTTACTTTAATGTTTCTGTCACGTGAAAAAGATTTTGTTTATCTCTTGAAGATCATTAAAATTTGCAAATATCAACGAAGAGGGATAAAAATAAAAAATTTATATAATAAGATTATGTGAAATTTTAATACATGAGCATACATTCAGAATTGTCAACATTAAGTATTGTCATTCGCGATTTTAATCATCATTTATGTAATTTTATCATGAGTTCTAAATTGATATACTAGGGGCCTTGGATTTTTTTAAAAGGATAAAATTAAAAGATAGGGTGAGTAAAAAATTGAAAGTTACGTGACAAAACAAGTAGTGATTACATAATGTGTGGGTGTAGATTTTAAATTAGGGATAAAAATACTAAAGAGCGTTTTAGCAAATATGATTTGTGACTCAAGGACCAATCCCCTTTATTGTTAAAATAAATATTGATGTAGATATAAATATATTAATATTATCAACTTATTAAAAAAGATATATTTTTAGGATCGTTTAAAATTGATTAGAATTAAATGAATTAGATTTATCCAATAAAAAAAATATTGTAAAAGAATCTCGAACACAAATTAAGAATTTTAAGTTTAAAATTTACACATAGATGACTTAAACGTTATTTTGATGATCGATTAAGAACCTTAATTTTAAGAATGTTTATCAAAAAGAAAAACAAACATATACGCCTAAGATTTTGTTAATATTATAAGAGTTTAACAGAAAAAAATTATTTGTCACACTCATATAAAAGTGAATGAGTCCTACAAAAATCTTTTCTTCTTCTTTTTTTCTCTTTACAATGTGACTCGCTTACTTTTATGTGAATATGGCAAAAAAGAAATTCTGCAATAAAAATAAAAATAATTTTCTGATATTATAAATTATTTATTTATCCAATTGGACACTTTTATCATTTTACTATATTCATTGATTTTTTTTTTAACTTTAGTGACAAAAACTATATAAAAATTATATTTAATTAAGGTCATTGATAACAATAAAAGTTCGATACTTTAATTAATTCATCATAAAAAATTTAGATCTTCAATCAATATTTCACACGCTTTGTATTCGTACAATATCTGTAATAATAATAATAATTATTGTTTAAATTATTTTTGATGATGATATAAGTAGTTTAGCGGTTAATGAAAAGAGCCTGTTTGAAATGGTTTTTTTTAAGCTAAATGTTACTTTAAGCTAAAGTTAAAAACAAAAAAAAAATGAACTTAAAAAAAATTTAGAATTATTTGAAATTATATCAAATTATTCTCCATGCTCATTTGGTGGACAATATAACATAGCAATAGATTGGTTAATATTAGAATAAGATGTGGACCTGATAAGCTCATATCATATTCTACATTTGGTTTGTACTAAATAAATGGCCTGATATGTTACACAAAAAAATATAAAAATAATCTAGTAGGATAATGTTATCGTATTTGGTCTTTCGGGCGAATCATACGATATCATGATATGATATAAATAGATAAAAATGTCCTTTTTAAAAAAAAATTCATATGATTTTTTTAAACTATTTTTTGTTACTTATTTACATATTAGTTTGTATTTTAAATTATCAAAAAAGTTAAAAGTCACAATTTTAAATAAAATACGTAAATAACTTACAAATTCTTTCAAAATTAAAAGATTATATCCTCACCAAATAAAGATTTGAAAATTAAGTCTTAAATTAATTGTCGATATTGATGGCTCGTGGCTAGTAACGATGGTTGGTGGTGGTGGCATCTGGTGCGGTGGGAGACCGTTTGAATTGGTGGCAGTGGTTGTATAGACTGGTGATGGTGGTGGTGGTGAAGATGCAGGTAATAGTCGGTGACAAGTGTGGTGGTTGTGGCTAGATAATAGTGGTGTGGTGGTTAATGGCGATGACGACGATGGTGGTAGTTTACTGATGATGTTAGCAGTGGTGGTGTTGCTGGCATTGACTGATGGCAATGGTGGTGGTAGCCCAATGTGGCGGCTATGGCCAATGGCGATTGCAACGATGATGATGAAGGTTAGTGCAATAGTGGCAAGCGGGAGTGACTGGTGGAAGTGGCAGCGGTGATGGCTGGTGGCAATTATGGTGGTTATAACCAGTGACAAAGGTGGTGGCTAGTAGCTCATGCCAATGGTGGTGACTGGCAGATGGGTGGTTGTGGTTGTCGTCGTCGTGGATGGCAGAGGTGGCTGATGGCCGACAGTGACGATGGCGGTGGTTGGTTGGTCGAAGGGTTAACCTTCACGTGCCCAGCAATATTCATAATCAAAATACAATTGCCCATTAAATTAGCATTCACGAGAGAGAATTAATGATGATATTAACAAAAAAATGGAATTGTGGAGGAATAGAGGTACAAAGAAGTGTGTATGCGCAACAGATGTCTTGAATTGCACCAAACCGAGAAACAAGCAAATCGAGGATTCAAATGGCCTTGGACCAGTCCTTGGAGATGCAGAGCCTGGCCAGCTCGGCTCGTTGGGAGGTAGCAGTGGCACTATTAGTGGAAGTTTTATCGTTGTTGATACGGAGCTTCACTCGCTAACAAAAACAACGCATGGTGGAAGCAAAATGAAAGCACTAGTGATACAGAGTTTCACTCGCTAACATAAATAAAACACATTTTTATTATGATCAATAATGGTTTCTTATATGAGATACTACTACTTATACAATTCAACCTATTATGGACGTGCCATTCGTTCCTATTTACCCTCCACATGATTTCCTAACCAATACCAAAAGTCTTATTCTAAGCACTATCCACATGAATACCAAAAGTGTCTCCTATTTACACTTAGGCACTTACTACCCGAAAAAATTTAAGTAGCATTGTCGCACTGAACTTAGTGGGAAGACAATATATTTTTACTATAATACATAGGCGGATTATGGGATCCTAAAAATTTGTTCAAAATTCACCTATGTACCTTAATAAAAATGCACTATTGTTGCACTGAACTTCAGTGCGACGGGTGCATCAAAATACGGTAATCATAATAAAATTGCCCATCAAATTAGCATTCACGAGAGATAATTAATCATGATATTAACAAAAAAAAATGGAATCGTGGAGGAATAGAGGTACAAAGAAGTGTGTATGCGCATCAGATGTCTTGAATTGCATCAGACTGAGAAACAAGCAAATCGAGTATTAGAATGGCCTTGGACCAGTCCTTGGATATATAGTTCCTGGCCAGCTCGGCTCACTGGGAGGTAGCAGTATCATTATTAGTGGAAGTTTTATCGTTGTTGATACGAAGCTTCACTTGCTAACAGAAACAACGCATGGTGGAAGCAAAATGAAAGCAATAGTGATACAGAGCTTCCTCGCTAACAAAAACAAAACAAATTTTCGTTATGATTAACAGTGTTTTCTTGTATCAGATATTACTACTTATACTCTTCATCTTATTATGCATGTGTCATTCATTCCTAATTTCCCTCCACGTGATTTCCTAACCAATACCAAAAGTCTTATTCTAATCACTAGACAATATCTATTTTTTTTTTGCCGCGCTTTCTTTAGGGGTGTTAATCAACCGATTTAAATCGCAGTGATCGAACCGAAAAATTAATAACTGAAAAACCAAAAATCGAAAAAAAACCTTAAACTTTTGGGTCGAATTGGTTCTTTACATAGTAACACAACCTCAGAGTACTGGGTTCAATCCTCGTCGCCCCCCTCTTCTTTCTAGTGGAATTTCTTTATTAACACAGGTAGGTGGATCTGTGCATTGTCCACCCTTCAAGCCCAGTGGTCTCTCGTGTATGGGGGCGTGTTTGAGATATATAAAACCACTTCACCCAACAACTTAAACTTTTGGGTTGAATTAGTTCTTTACAAATACCAAAAGTGTCTACTATTTACACGTCGGCTCCTACTTCCCAAATTTTTGTCAAGGTACATTGTTGCACTAAACTCAGTGGGATTGCAATATATTTTTACTAGGATACGTAGGCAGATTCTTGGGTTTTAGAAATTTGCGCAAAATTCATCTATATATCCTAATAAGAATGCACTATTGTCGCATTGAACTTCATTGCGACAGGTGTAACACCCTGTGTATACCCAGTTTGTTAACATGTCATCGTATTAAGCAACACTTAATTAAAATGTGGAATAACTTTTTCTTTTCAATTATGACGTCATTAATATTACCAAGTTGATTACTTAATCTTTTTCATAAAACATTGGCTGTATGTAAATTGCAATAAAGCTAAATACACTGAATAACCTCATTATATAAATACAGTGAGTATCTAAGTCACGGTACTACAACACGTAGTCCGGACCATAATCCTGATACATTAATACAACTCGAATTTAAAATAAGACGTAGTCAACCAATGTGGCATGGACAACCCCATGCTCACCAAATAAGGCAATAAAGCCCAACAATAGTCTCAATATCAACAACATGATAATAAATATGAAGCAGGTCAGCATCCAAGCATAATCCAAGCATATCATCATAAAGCATAAATATCAACTCAGCTTCGACCTCCTGCCGCCTGAGGTCTCAACCCCCGAGTTACCTGAACCTGAAAATATGCCCCAAACGTGGGGTGAGATCTCTAAACATAAATCTCAGTAAGGCAAAGGGTCCTCAAGGATTTCTCCAGCCCAAACTGACTTACATGTGCAATATAAGTTCAAAAGCAGTAATATAATATAAATTCCAAAACCAGTGCAATGCAGTATAATAATCATGTCATGTGTGTCAACTATTATACTGGCCAGATAAATACAGGATTTACATACGTCTATTACCTACATTAGTGCAAGACACCACTTGCATCCACCCACAGAATCACCCTATGGCATGTCTCCTACATACACAGGCTTACCGTCTAGGTGGAACAACACATGCATATTATAAGGCACTTGCACATAACAGCTTAACAACATTTCAAAAACAATACATGAAAACGCATCATGCATGTAAACCATCCCCACATGGGTATGGTGGAACCAACAATGGCTAAACCGAGGACACGAAAGCTTACCTCGCAAGCTAACTGTTGGACATGTGGCTTCAATACTCAAGAGGGGGGTGAATTGAGTTTTATAAAATCTTTTCGCAAAGTACCTCCTTTGATGTTTTAAACACTATCTCTTCAATAAAGTGATTTAATAAGGAAATGTCTAATTGTAAAAGCAAGTGTAGTGATCAACAAAGTAAGCAAGCGAATGTATATAAAGACAATCTAAGATGCAATTTTAATACTTAAATAAAAAGATTAAGGTTAGAGAGATTGCAAACTAGCCGTTTTATAGCCGTTATTTTTGTCTCTGTACAGTAGGTAATCAATTACCATTAAGTGGGTAATCGATTACCATGAAGGGTAATCGATTACCATTGTTGGGTAATCGATTGCCAACCTGTTGAAAGGTTGGTTTTTGCCCTAAAATGTTTTTCTCTTTATTCACATCATTTTCAAATATTGTTTAAACATTTTATGAACATTGAAAAGTATGTTTTCATGTTAAGAATGTATTTGAAAAAATATTTTGAGCTTCGTTCTTGTAAAGAATCAATTTACAAATAATCCTAAGTCCTACAGTATATTACTCTGAGTTTGGACTTAGAGACTTCTCTTGAAGCTTGAGTCTTGACTTCTTTTTGATGGTTGCACCTTGAGGTTTTCTTTCCATGTTTGTTATTATCGAAATCGTTGAACCTTTATATTCTTTTCATAGAGTGCATTGGTTCCACACTAATTATCCAACCAAGAGTCCAACCAAGTCCAAGGTCCACAAACAGCAATCTCACAGTATGTTTATACCAACAATCATATCAACAATCATAATCTACAAACATATGACATAAAGACAACGCTTTCCTTGTACGTTTCATGTCTTTAAGCTTCTCACAAAGTCATAAGCCCTTAATCACTTTGATTATGACTTAGTTAATTAATACAGAGGTTCAACTTAACCAATCTAGGGTCAACAAACCCCAAATATAGTTCTGTATGAACAGAACAGTCACTGTCTCGAAATTCCTAGAATATCCGGATATTTGTCGGGGCCATATCCGGATATCACAACCCCATATCCGGATATCATATATGTATATCAATATCTGAATATCATATACGGATATTTCGCGACAGAATGCAGTTTCTGCATTTCACGAAGATGTCACTTCAAGGTTGCATTTTTAACTCATTAATACGTCCAAGCATGCATTTTTATTCACTATTAGGTTCATGTTCAGGTTGGTTACTTATTCAACTCTTTAACATGCCAAGACTCAACCTTTAAACAAGGAAAACTTATGATTAAGGTAATGGTGCTTACGCAAAGGCTTCAAAACAGAACCACAAGTGCTCTTGGAGCTCACAAGTCAGTCCACAAATTTTGACTTCAAAGGTACACGAAAATGGTGATCAAAGGTTGGTCTTTCTCACCAAAAATCACTCTTTATAAAGCCAGTACACGCTTTTACGAAGATTTTGATCAAAGGTTATTTTTCGCAGCACTTTGCCAGTACACGCTTTTACGAAGCCGGTATCAGTTCTGACACCAGTTCTCATTATTTTGAATTGAAACTTGTTATGCTAGTCCTATATACTATTCTAGTGACATATACATACTTTTCATAATTTTTCGGGATACTTCATCGGTACGCATTTATACCGTGAGGCAGAACCAGTATCTGCACTTTTCGTCAGAAAGGCGACTTTCAACATTATTAATCACTTACCATAATTATTAGGGTCAATTATGGAATTATCTTATTAATCTCATAATTAATTAATTATATTCTTAATTTAACGGTGCAGGTTCTTACAACAGGTGCATCGAAAATTTATTCCTACTATCCATAGTAATCAGTGGCCCATGTAGGACTGACTTTATCATGTTCAAATCTCCTATGGAATACTGTATCAATTGTAGTATTTTTCTTTTTTGGGTGGGGGCTTTAGCCCTTTTTTCTAAAGAGAGAGAGAGTCAAGAACCAATTTGGAGTTGTTGGCTTTATTCTTGTGAATTACAAATTTTGGTTTGGTATCTTTTATTATTTCAATATGGGTGGGTTAGTTAGTACCTAGGGCTGTTAACGGGTTGAGCCGGATCATATTTTGGTCTTAAAAGGCTAAATATGTGTTAAAATGTATGAGTCTGGCCTAGTTTGTTACATGTTATGAATATAATTATCGACATGTGACCTGACTTATTTACAAAAAATAAAATTATGGTTTAGCGTGTGAAACAGAAATAAGACAACAAAAAGTTATCCAAACAGAACATATGATCAACAACACTAATAATTTCACAAAGATTCATAAATTTAATGTATATCCAAACAACATAATATAGAACAAAATTATTCAAAAAGTCTGTTTAACCAATAAAATATGATGAAATGGGTTGAGGAGAGAGAGCTATTAAGAGTTGTATAAAAAATATAAAATAAAAATAAAAGTTAGTATGCTAGGGGAGCGTGAGAAGCCCTCTAAGACCAAACTTTTGAATTGGAGCCTGAAACTTTTTTATTAAACGAGTTTTTATACAAGTCGAAGCATGATTCCAACAGTCAATTTTAGACATATAAACGTAAGCCTTCACGAGCCTGTCAAAGGTTATGATTACCGTTACACTTGAATATTTTAAAAATAATATAAACGAGGGAAAGTACAGGAAATAGAAACCGAATTGTTATCACAATTAATTTTATTTTGTTCTTTGTATTTATTTGCTAATATTTTAACCATATTTTCCTATTTATTTAGTGACAACTTTGGTATTAAGAATAAAGCCATTTTAATTTTTTAGGAACTATGGAAACGTAAAAGATAGAAAATCTCTCCTATTACTCTTATTAATATTTTAGAAATTATTGATATTCAATATTTTTACATATATATTTACTAATTATATCAGAATTATTTACTAACCTAAAATGAAATAAATATTTCAAATCTAATTGAGAATCACAGTAACCAATCATTAATTGAGAATCTTTTTACATATATATGTACTAACCTATTGATATTCAATCTTTTTGGATATTATTGATATTTGCAAATCTTTATAAACAAATAATTAAATAAACACAGATTTTCCCCGAAATTTTATATAAAAAGAGAGTAACAATTTCCAGAGGAGTGTATAACACGAACTCGAAGAGAAAAAGTGGGCCAGGGACTCGTCTTACCCCCAAATATAAAAGCACAGGAGAAAGGCCACCGTAGCGCGTTTCGTTTCGTTTCGTTTTTTCCCTTTCTTGAAGCCAAAGCTCTTCTCTATCGTCTTCTTCCCTTTCTTCTCGATCCTTCTAACACCATGATTACAGGTGAGCCACTTTCTCTCTCCTCGATTTCTCAATCAACTACTATTCGTTTTTTTCTCTATGCATTCATCGGCCTCATTCGATTTTTTGTTTTTGAAATTTATTTGTTGTTTTTTATTTTATTGCTGCTGCGTATTTGAAATCAACGAGATGTGGTGTTGGTAGTTTAGGGTTCGAGAGTGTTCACGTGTTTATTTACCGTGCAAAAGAAAAAAAGATCCGCTTGCATCGGGAATTTTAATGGGATATGGGGTTTTGAGCTTGATTTGTGGCTTCCTTTTTTGGAACTTTGCTATTTTATGCGAGCTAGGATGATTGAGTGTGTTATATATGAACTTCGCAGTTTTCAAGTTACGTGGTTCGTTACTCTATTATTGCTATTATTAGGTGCTCCTTGGTGTATATGAACTTTGGACAGTGTAGATGTAGCTATATTAGTGCATTCAAATTCTTTTCGGGTCAAATTATGCCATAGTAATAGAGAAGAAACTCACTCCAACTGCTGTTAAATATTTTTTTCATTATTCATGAATGCCTTGTTTTACATATGTTGAACGCTGTTAGCAATGAACTGATATTGAAATCCCGTTTACTGTTATTGGAGTTTTGCCTTGTCAATTGTTTATTTGTGTGTGCGTATGCTTTATTTTTTTTGTTGATGAGATTTTATCTTATATATTGGATTCCGTTACTTACTACTGCACTGCATATTTTTCTGCAGTGAGCGTAAAATGGCAAAAGAAGGTTTTGGAAGATGTAGAAATTGATACTACCCAGCCCCCTTATGTTTTTAAGTGCCAATTGTTTGATCTAACGGGGGTACCTCCTGAAAGGCAAAAGATTATGGTCAAGGGTGGTCTTTTAAAGGTAAGTATATTGTTGAATGTGATGCTGAACATGCTTTAACTGATTTGATTTTGATATTTCCTTTCTAATAATTAATAAGTCGACCTGAGTAAGTAGGCTTTATAAAAGATATCTCATATCTCTATTAAATGATGGAACGAAGTTGTTTTCAACTCAATTTTTTTGGGCGTTTCATTTTCTCTTGCAATGCAGGATGATGCTGAGTGGTCATCATTAGGAGTGAAAGAGGTTAGTGGTACTAGAATGTGTTTTTTAGTACTATTCTACTATAGTCCGTACTCAAATGACCTATATAATCCCTTTGGCAGGGTCAAAAGCTAATGATGATGGGAACAGCAGATGAAATTGTGAAGTCTCCAGAGAAAGGAACTGTTTTTGTTGAAGATCTTCCTGAAGAAGAACAAGTAGTTGCTGTTGTAAGCTTCAGCTCTTTTTTCTCTATATATTCATATTACTTCATGAACTGCGGTGTGGTTGTATTTGTAATTGTATAACAGTGCAGCTTTAAATTAACATGCAAGATACATATGTTTCTCAACTTATGTAAAATCTTGCATTGATCCTCATGTTATTGCTCATTTATAAAACTTAAAGGAGTTAAATTAGGTTTTCCTTTAATTAAAAAGTCTATGCTTGCCAATTAACTTGATCTTGAATCTTTGAAACGGATAGACAATAGTCCCTTTCGTCTTCATACTTATTTCTTTTCTTAAATTCCAGCTACCCGTGAAATTTGATTTAGAAAGAAAAGATTCAGCAATGGTCCCATTTCGAAGCCCAAGCATGTTAAATATTGCATGATCTATGCTGTTGGACTTTGAAGTGAGGCTTAGTGTTGGGCATGAAAGATCTCTTGTTGCAGTTGTCTGCACATTGCAACTTCTCAGGATTGTGGTTTACTTGATTTTAGTCTTGGCCATCTCAGATTTTGTGTTTTCACCGTAGATTTTATTTTGACTAATTTCATGTCATTCATTGAATGACCTATTTGATGTCATTGATAAATGGAGTACCAATGTGATGTCAAGTATATCTTTGGTGGACCAAAATGGGTTTTTACTCTAAAATATATATCCATTGTCTAAAAATTGTCAGGTGGATTTACTTTCTGAAGTATGTTGAATTTATTTTTCTTTTTATTTGTTTGTGTTCTACTTCTGCTTGGTGGAGTCATACAATATTTTTGTGTTTTAATATCTGATTTTCTTCTTTTTTGTTTGGGGGTGGGTGGGATCTGTATGATGGATCGGTTCTTGCAGGGACACACTGCTGGTCTTTTCAATTTGGGAAATACCTGTTATATGAACTCAACATTGCAATGCCTCCATTCTGTGCCAGAGTTGAAATCAGCTTTGATTAAGTGAGTCTTTTCTATGGGGACATAATTTGACATTTTTATTTGCTGCATTTGTGGCTGATATATGATGAACAATGTGTGAACTTTCTTGGGATCAGGTACTCTCATTCAGGACGGAACAATGATGTCGATCATTCTTCTCATATGTTGACCATTGCAACCCGTGACTTATTCAATGAGCTTGATAAAAGTGTCAAGCCTGTGGCGCCAATGCAATTTTGGATGGTACATAATCTAGTGCCTGTTATATAACTAATTATTTATCTATTATTGTTAATATATCTTTTTTTGAGATGATGTGATAGGATTTTGGAAAGACCATTTTTAAAATTTTGAAATGTCATAGTAAAGCAACACAAGGGTAAATTTGAAATGTCATAGTAACATGATTATATTGGGTAGATTATCATTAAAATTTCGTACAAATTTATTGTTTCAGGAATCCAGTTGGAAACAGAGAATCATTTATAATAAAAATTATTTTTTGTTAATCTGTTCTTTTTCTGACACCTTTTAAATCTGAGTATTCATATGATTAAATCTCAATTCGACAATGTCTTAGGAGTTTGGAGAACCAAATTTGTGAACCCTAGATGTTTGGGATAGTTATTCTGTGATGAATTTATTTCTATTGTGTTTGGTAAGGAATTTAAGCGTCAAGCATCTTGAAAGAGTAGTATCATAAACTTTGCTTACATTTTTATAAAATATTTACAGTTAGTTACTCTATTTGCTGCATGGGAAGTAAATTGTGGGATGTGTGTTACCCTCTGTTAGCAATCAGCCACCTCTGCTGGTGTTACTCGGCCATCTGAATATCTTCTGCCATTGGCTAAGGCAAAGCATCAACCCTTTATCATCCAACGTTTCATTTATGCAGATTGATGTATATGGCGGTTCTTTGTTGCAAAATTGATTCATGTCCTTTTTTTGTGGCCATGATATATTCATGTCCTCCTTTTGAAATTACCACCCAAAGCAGAGCATTATTACTATTAGAATGTGACTTTAGAAATATATTGATGTTTATCCTCTGGCATTTTTATTTTGCTGCTTTTATGTTATTTGAATTTTGAGTTGGATAGTTTATTCTGTCATTGTATATTGAATTTTTTTTTTTCATAATTGTTAATGATTGGTTACTTTTCTACCCTTGCCCCACTCATAATTTTGAGAAAATAATGTTGTCCTGGTTTGCTACTGCATTGAACAGGTATTGCGGAAAAAGTATCCTCAATTTGGCCAGCTGCATAATGGAGTATTCATGCAACAGGTTTATAAGTTGCATGTCGCTTTGTGGAATTAGTTTTATTGCTTTAGTGAATTATATACTTATCTAATTTTTCATGTCTGACAGGATGCTGAAGAATGTTGGACACAACTTCTATACACTCTTTCTCAGTCTCTGAGGTCCACTGGATCTAGGTAATTTTCTCCTTATTTCTCGGTAACTAAATGCAATTGCTGCTATATCTTGTAACTAATATTTATTATTTAGAAAATGGTGGCAGACTTAAATTGAATTACTAAACAGTTGATTTTCATTCTCTGTACTTTCACTTCTAAACATACTGTCTGGTTAAATTAGTTTAAAATGCAATTTCATAGTGGTTTAATAGGGTTTACAAACTCTCCTGATTTGTGCATTACTTGTTTATTTTTTCATCCACTTCTTTATGCTTTGAATATTTATTTCAATCTAACATATTTTATGTGTGATTTTTCAGTGAAAATTCCGATGCAGTGAAGGCCCTTTTTGGGATAGAACTTATTAGCAGGTACAGTTTGAAACTTTTTCCACAATTATTGGCCACCAATTTGCTATAGGTTAATTACATTTATAAAGTATTTTGTGCGTAATTTTTCTAATTCTCATTAGTAGCATTTTCCTTGGTACTATTTGCAGCAAGTGATTGGATAGACTTGTCTTGAGAGTACCAAAAGTCAAATAGATTCGTTGTTTTCCTAATTTAACTTGTAGATGTCTTGTTATAATCTTCTTTATGAATCCTTTTATTTTGCTCCAAACCTCTATGGTGGCTAAGTTTTAATTTGTCATATGATCATTCAGTGCCTTGTTATCTTTTGTGATTTCCCATCCTTAAGCTTGTTTCATGTTTGGGAAGGAGCTTATATCTAGCTTCTAGCAAATGTATAAATGGCAGAATTGGTATTGAAAAGTATTGAGTATAATTATATCATGTATTTTTGGTGTTTTTAAAAATTAAATGCGTGATTGTATTGTAGCTCATAGCATTTTAAAATGAAGATAACTTTATTTACTGTCTGAAGATGGTAACATGTAAATGAAGAACTTGTATTCCTATGATGTTTTTCAATTGTATGGATCTATGGGATTAAGAATTAGACAACAGTTGCTTGTAACCTACAAGAGAATTAGGAGTACAAGAGTTTTTTTTTTTTTGGTGCTTGTTCCCTTTTATTTTTTGAAGAGGGGGGGGGGGGGTTGCAAATTAAATGAACTAGGTATGTGATACGAACCTTGGTTGAACCTCACTCCAAAAGTTAGCTCAAGAGGTAGGAGTGCTCAAAGTCCATATAAATCCTACATTAGTCACCTATATAACCAATGTGGGACTCCAAGTCCCATACAGTGGCGGAGCCAGCATGGCATGTTAGCCGGTGCTAAAAAATTCAGCTAGTGCCCAAATAGCTACGGTTCTCTGGCTACGACCAAAACGTGGCTAATTTTCAAAAAAATTGATACATGATTTGCTACGTTTCAAGTGTAGCTAAATGAACGTATTAAGCCAGTGCCTAGGCACCTGCTGGCACCAACGTGGCTCCGCCACTGGTCCCATACCTTGAAGTAGGATCGTAACATCCCACCACGGTCTGCGCGGGCTGGTTTTGCGCTAGTCTTTTACCGGCCATAGGCGAACACTGCAATGCCAGTATCACCACCCGCGCCGCTCAATTGCAACTGGGAGACATAATGGAATGCTCTGATACCAATTGATATGAACCTTGAGAGAACCTCACCTCAAAAGCTAGCTCAAGAGATAAGAGAGTTCAAAGTCCATTTAAACTCCACATTAGTCGCCCATATAACTAATGTGGGACTCCAAGTCCTATACCTTGGAGTAGGATCGTAACGGTATGCTGGAGAGTCTGGACAGGGACCATTTCCTAGTAATTTAAGGCTTATAATTATGTGTCCATGACTCTGTCCTTCTTAATGCTGGAGAAATATTTGTTTTGTTTTTTATACTCATTTGTCTGTAACATTTCTTTTGCTGATAGTGTCGCTAGTCAGTTTCTTGATTCTCCGTGTGATTCTCATTGGGATGCTGCTGTTAGGATCCTTCGTTACATCAAAGGAGCACCAGGGAAAGGTTTATTATATTCAGATCAGGGAAATACAGAAATTTGTGGTTATTCAGATGCTGATTGGGCAGGATCACCCTCGGATAGGCGCTCTACTTCAGGCTATTGTGTTTTCTTTGGAGGAAACCTGATTTCTTAGAAAAGTAAGAAACAAACTGTTGTTGCCCGATCTAGTGCAGAGGCCGAGTATCGTGCAATGGGAGTTGCTACCTGCGAGCTAATCTGGTTAAAGCAGTTGATTCGGGAGCTCCATCTTTGTGAACAGAAGAAACCCATGACTCTCATTTGTGACAATTGTTGAGATATATAGTCCCACATTGGTTGTATGTGCAACTAATGTGGAGTTTATAAGGCCTTGAGCACTCTCACCCTTTGAGCTAGCTTTTGGGGTGGTGTATCCCAAGGTTCTTTACATGGTATCAGAGCCTCGCCGCCCCCCACTTTCTCGTGTGGCGTTTCTTAGCACAGGTAGGATGGGCCTGTTGCATTGTCCACTCTTCAAGCCCAATGGGCTCTTGTGTGAGAGGGCGTGTTGAGATATATAGTCCCACATTGGTTGTATGTGCAACTAATGTGGAGTTTATAAGGCCTTGGGCACTCTCACCCTTTGAGCTAGCTTTTGGGGTGGTGTATCCCAAGGTTCTTTACAACAATCAAGCTGCACTACATATATCCTCTAATCCTGTATTTCATGAGAGAACCAAACATATAGAGATCGATTGTCATTTCATTCGAGAAAAGATTCAGTCAGGAGAAATCAAAACGGAATTTGTCAACTCCAATGATCAACTCGCGGATGTCTTCACTAAAGCTCTTAGGGGTCCTCGGGTTGAATATATTTGTGGCAAGCTGGGTGCTTACAATATATATGCTCCAACTTGAGGGGGAGTGTTAGAATAGTTGTAAAAATAGTTCAGTATATATATAGTCCCACATCGTATGAGCTCAACCTATTAGGTCTTTTAGTCTCTTTAAATAGAGAGCTCTTGTACATTGTAATACACTATGATTATTCAATATACAATTATTCTTTAATCTCAAGTATCTGGGAAGGTGTGTCGTCGGGATGAGACGGTCCTGATCGCAGGTAGTCTGGGCTAAAACCTCGCCGGAACAGTGCTCCGGTGGCCTGAACAGTGACGAGCGGCGGTTGTTGGCGGCGGGAAGTGGTTCTGACAGGTGAAGAAACAAGCCGGAGAGACACACGGCTTAGAGAAAAAACTCGCCGGAAGAATGCACGGCAAAGTAGAAGAGAACACCTAAGCAGTGGGCTTAGGGTTTTAGCGGAAGCGGATCCCCAGAGCTAAAGAGCTCTGATACCAACTTGAGATTAAAGAATAATTGTTTATTGAATAATCATAGTGTATTACAATGTACAAGAGCTCTCTATTTAAAGAGACTAAAAGACCTAATAGGTTGAGCTCATACGATGTGGGACTATATATATACTGAACTATTTTTACAACTATTCTAATAGTTTTCTTTTGTTGCATTGTAGCCCATGCTTTATGGTGCATTGTATAAAAAATAAAATTCACACCTTTTATGTTTTGAAGTCTATTAAAGTGCTTATGAATGTCCATAAGATTGTATCCTTATATGTACTAATTTTCTGTTTGTTATTTGATAAATTGTTAGAACTCATTGCCAAGAGAGTAACGAAGAAAGTTCAGAAACAGAATCTGTTTATGCACTTAAATGCCACATATCACAGGAGGTGAATCATTTGCATGAAGGACTGAAACAGGTAAGTACTAAGGCTTCTCTCTTTCCATTGACAATGTGTCAGTGTGTGTATATTGTTTAATAAGAATGTTATTTTCTTCTTGCAAGTCTAAACGCTGTTTTTATGTTTTGTTTTGCTTGACTAGCATTTTCATCCTTAGTACTTTCTTAAAATTGATCTATCTCTTTGTTCCCTCCCACTTGATTCCACCCTCTTCCCCTAAATTTTAATTTTCTTTCTATAACATTGTTTATGTATATTAGTGAGTGATAATTGGCTCTTGGTTATTATGCAAAATCAGTAATTTCTAGGCAGACGTGTTAGGTTTGGTTCAATGTAACAATTTATTGACTTTATTAA
Organism: Gastrolobium bilobum; assembly: GCF_033153095.1. Classification (NCBI taxonomy): domain Eukaryota; kingdom Viridiplantae; phylum Streptophyta; class Magnoliopsida; order Fabales; family Fabaceae; genus Gastrolobium; species Gastrolobium bilobum. Next base: position 234,011 of record NW_026896618.1, read on the forward strand.
GCACTTGACAGGTTGGGAGCATTTTTACCTCTTCCCCGCCCCCCCAACACATTTTTTTAAAATTTCCCCTAAAATGTTACTGCTATATGAAAATTGAAACTTAGTATGACATAATTGATGTCTATAAAATCGTTTAATATTATGAATTCTTCTGCGTAGTTTTTCCTTAATAATCAACTTTTGTTAACCTGGCTGAATTTTGTAGGGATTAAAATCAGAGTTGGAGAAGGCTTCCCCTGCTTTGGGCCGTAGTGCTACCTACTTGAAGGAATCACGCATCAATGCCCTGCCAAGGTTGGTATTCTCTTTCTGGTTATTATTTTTTTTCTTGGATTTTTTCCTTTTCTTTTAGCCATTTATATGTGGTTTCAGTTGGAGTACATTTTAAAGCTTCACAATCACAACTTTGATAGTATAACTTGCACTGAAAGTATTATTATGCGAGTTTTTGATGAATACTTACTCGAAGTATTTGAAATCTTGATATTATGTCTTGAATTTATGATTTTTAAGGCCAGCAAATCAATTCTAATGTTTAAGCTGCTAGGTGCTGTTTCATGAATGATTTTTATGAATCCCCTTATTCAACAATCATTTGGTTTGAAGAGTGGATAGTGTGTAGGTTTGTTTTATTTGTGCCTGAAATTTAATTGAATTATGAAGACCGGACTTGGCAAGGATTAAATATCTTACCACTTGGTCATAGACTCATAGTGACTTTGATACCACGTCATGTCATGTATCAAATGAACTCAACCCAAAAGCTTAATCCGGTAGTTGCAGACCGGATAATGATTTTTATCTGTAACAGGGACAATGAGAAGAGTCCAATTTTGATGTTTATTTGTTTATTCTTTTTATCCTGTTGTTTGGCTTAATTTTAAAAGCCCCCCTTAAAAAAAAAAGGAACTCACGCAGATATGAAGGCAAAACCATAATAGTAAACGATCAAAATCCTGTTAAGGTTATATTTAATGATGTAGGTCTTGTGGTCAATGAAGAAAATGGTCTAGATATTTTTGTTTTCAAAATTGAGTCTACCAAGATATCTTTCTTCAGTTTATAGTGAAGATGAGTGTCAGTCATATTTAGTGATGTAGTGTGGTTAGTGTTGAGTAACAAAGTTTGGTTACGAGCCATAATTTATCTTTTCTGATATTACTAATTCAAATTTTACACATTTTAGAATGTATATGAAAGATCTGTTAAGGTTTTATGGCATACTTATGATCTTTCTCACGGGTCATAGTTAAAATATTAGTCTGAGTTTTTGATGAAATTGGATCTTGAAATAGAACTGTTCTAGTATTGTGGTAGTTCAGATGAAGATTGTGTATCAATTAATTTGTTGAGTTTATTTCTTGTTAATTGCTCTGAGTGGTGCAATTGTGACAGTGGTTTCAATTTTTGCTTTTTCAAGGTACTTGACTGTTCAGTTTGTCCGGTTTTTTTGGAAGAGGGAATCCAACCAAAAGGCTAAGATTTTGCGGGTAATGCTCAATATCTTTCTCTTTTTGTTTTGTTTCTTTTTTTGGATAGGGTTGGGATGAGAATAGTTTTCCTTGCATGGTTTTGCTTGCTTTCTTATTTTCTTTATTTTTTTTATGATGTAATTGTGCTTGCTTATCTCAGAAAGTGGATTATCCTCTGGAGTTGGATGTTTATGATCTTTGTTCTGATGATCTTCGTAAAAAATTGGAAGCTCCTAGACAGGTATCCTCTTTGTTTTGACGTTTGAAAATCTTATGGTTGTCTGCAATAAAAGAATGTTTGCTTAGTAAAATGTGTGGATCTATATTCTCTTTTTGGAAATTGTATCTACAGATCTTAAGAAATGAGGAAGGCAAAAAGCTTGGTCTGAAAGTGAGTGAGAAGAGCTCTGTTCACAAGGAAAATGATGTAAAAATGTCTGATGCTGAGGTGAGAAAACAAACAAACTTATGGAATAGTAATTTCATTCAATTTTAATCCCATTCCTTCTTAAGAGTAGTGGGATTGGGATTTCATGTTCCCTGGGATGATATTTCATTTTTCTTTCCCAAACATAATAAAAGTTTTACATAAAGACAACTATTAGTCTTATTAAATTTGTACATCATTTTACATAAAAGACACCAACTTATTACAGCCAATTTCATTCCATGGAATCACCCTTTCATATAGACACATGTGGTAATGTGTATAAATAACACAATCCCTTATACTGTGTTCTTTCATTGATTCAGGGATCATCAAATGGAGGAGGGGAGCCATCTGTAGCTCCAATGGAGGAAGGTAAAAAGCTGCAACATTCTTCTACTATATTTTTTTCCTTTAGCAAGCCTTTCTACTTTTTACTCTCAATTCTTTGTCTATAGGTGAAAAAGAAGAACAGATGACTGGAATTTATGATTTGGTTGCTGTATTGACCCACAAGGGTAGAAGTGCTGATTCAGGACATTATGTTGGTTGGGTCAAGCAAGAAAATGGTTGGTTCTTGGAAACAAGTGTTTTTGTAGTATCCGACTATCTTTCCTGGTATCTTCGAAGTAATAATATTTATTTTATTGTCGGCAGGGAAATGGATAGAGTATGATGACGACAATCCCAAACCAAAAATAGGAGAAGACATCACCAGACTATCTGGAGGAGGTGAGGATATGCATAATTAATCTTTGGACATGGATGATATAAAAAATATACTTATTACCTTCTTTTTTAATTGAGCATAGCATGAGCTGACTTCCAATAAAAAATCTGCATTTGCGTTGCTTCATTTTTTTTTTTTCTTTCAAAGCATTAGTCAATTCATTATATTTTTAGTTTCTAAATCGTAAGTGCACTCATCCTTTTTCAACTTCAAATTTGTGGTATATGATGATATAATAAAAAAATTGTTATATTATCTTTGTCTCTAGGTGATTGGCATATGGCGTATATTATCATGTACAAGGCGCGTGTTCTTTCTGCTTAATTGCTACAAAGAGCTCAATTTGGTGTTTTACCTCGGAGATTCATTGATTGTGAAAAAGAATAGTGTACGGGTCATTGTTTATGTTGTACCCTTGAGGTTTGATGCATGTTAGTTAGTTTTTATTTATTAAATTTAGCTATTGTAATTTTTTTTTTTTTTAAATTTTTTTGTTTTAAAAAGGATGCATAAGGATTTGAATTGAAGCTTGCTGTCCTGAGCCCTTCTCTCGACTGAGCCCAAGAGGCAGATGAATATTAAGTTATATTTCTATGATGGAGCTTAGTCTATTTCTATGAATGAAACTTCAGAGAGCAATGTCCTTTATGAAATGCTTCGTGAGCATATTATAGGAATTGCTCATTATTGAGGATAAACACCCTGAACCCCTGCCTGACCCCAACTTATTTTATTTGATTATGATATGTGAATCATTTTTTTAAAAAGGGCGATGAAGTATAGGAGAGAAGCAAGGAGTGCACAACTTTAGAGTTATAGCATAAAATCATAAAAAGAAGAGAAGGTTTTTAATTGATGACTATGGTGCTACGCTGATAGCTATTAATATTGTGATTTTGCTCGGCGAGGGACTGATGAGGAACAAGAGGCAATTAGGTGAAGGAGAAGAGGATGAAAAATAATGGTTAAAATTATATTTTAGCATTTGTTCGGAGAGCTTTAAGGAGTAGGTTTTTTTTTTTTTAAGAGTAAGAGTAATTTTATTTTTTCTTTATTTTATTTTTATGATGAATTATATTTTCTAGAGTGAAAATATAGCTTGATCTGAATAATAATGCATTTCAACTTTTATTAATTTAATCTGTTTATTTTTATTCAATTAAGTTTTTATTAGTGTTATTAATAGTTTAATACTCTTACAAAGTTGTCAATCATAAAACGATTTTATGATATGTAAGAAATTGAAAACTTTATAAATAACTCAAACCACGTGATAAATACCGCAATGATTAATTCTTTAAGAATAGAGATTAATGCTTATATGTGTTCTATTTCTTTTAGTAACAAATTTCTTCTTCTTTTAATAAAAAAGTGGTTATAAGTGATTTATCTATTATCAGATTCTATAAATAGATACCTTTATTTTTAGAATTCCAGTTGAAGAATTAATTGAGTTTTAAGAATTAAAGATGATTCATATGCCAATGAATTAGACATTAATTAATTTAAGGAACCCCCTGAAATGATTGATTATGTTGGACAGGGAAGGGAATATGGTAGCTGATTTTCTAGCTGGTCATGGGAGTCATTTGATGGAATAAATCTTTCGTGCTACTGTAGCACCAAGATTCAGTGCATCCTATCAATAGGAGCATTACATTACATCAATAGGAGAGAGAAAAAATTTGTCAGAGAAAAGATAATTTTAGCTGACATGTAATATTTCTTTTGGTGAGATGTACTGAATTTTTAGTGCTACAGTAGCACCAAAGATTTAATCCATTTGATGGATTGGAACTTACATGTTCTTCAGGAACCTTGCCAGGATTGTATTACCCTGTTGAGAATGGGCATCTCTAGCCCAAGAATGTGTAATTTGAATTAGTTTACTTCCCCAAAAAATTTTAAATCCGATCAAAATCCCGAGCCTACTTTGAAACAGTGCTCTCATCTGTAAATGAAATCAAATTCATAGGATAAATATATGCAACATACTCCCGCCTCAAATCTTAGCTACAATATAAATTGAATAATTCAAAATGATTCTTTAAATTAATTAAAAAAATTGTACTTAACAGTTTCGACGACTTTTTGACCCTTATCTTTATTAATAATTAATTACCAAATTGACCTTCATTATAAACTATTTCAAAAATTTAACTCCCTCAAAATACATAACACCAATCTGCCCCTGTTTGACCGTTGACCACGAAGCCTACCTGGGTACACCGAGTATCTTTTGAAGTTTTTTGTTTACTCGGGTAGAAAGGTGTGTACCCGAGGATTGTTCTTGATTGCTTGAATTATTTACCCGGGTACGGATGAGTGTACCCGGGTAAATCTTGTAAACCAAGAAATGGGCATACAGATTCAGAACCGATTCACGAACTCCAAAATCGACGATACATTTTAAGAATTTCAAAGAAAATCCGACTAAGCTCATTTTGTTTCACAAAAGCTAGACGATGCAGAACAACAAAAATGGGCATACAGATAAAATGTGCCGCTGAAGCTAAAACTAGTTCAAAAGCAGGCCAGGAGTGAGGCAAAAACTATACCTCTTTTCTTTTTACAATCACTCCTTAGGAAGCCCGCTGCAAATTTTCCTATCCTCCAAAATGTGTGCTAGCATGATTATGGTGGGTTTGCCTTCTAGGCTCTGTGTGACGAGTGATGATGATGCATTGAGGTTAAGGTCATACCTTAGGGTCTATCATGCTATTGAAGTTCCTGTATATTACCAGGCTTTGAGAAATGGTAACAGGGATCCAAGGGACAAGGATGGGTTTATAACTGGTTATGTCTGGAAATATCATATTTTGGTGATTCAAAATATTGCCCACTTTTCACATAAACCAAGAAATAGAAAGTAAACAAAGATACTTCAGTATCCATTTAAGAATCTCCATATTATGTAAGTAACCAACAAATTTGTCGACGACTTTTCACTGCTATCAATAATTGAAGGGTTGTTTACTTTACAAGATTTACCCGGGTACACTCATTCGTACCCGGGTAAATAATTCAAGCAATCAAGAACAATACCCGGGTACACACTTTCTACCCGGGTAAATAAAATTTTTCAAAAGATACCCGGGTAGGTAGGGGTGTACCCGGGTAGACTTCGTGGTCAACGGTCAAACATGGGCAGATTGGTGTTATGTTTTTTGAGGGGGTTAAATTTTTGAAATAGTTTATAATGAAGGTCAATTTGGTAATTAATTATTAGTAAAGGGTTATAAGGGTCAAAAAGCCCAGTTTCGACAACTTGTTATATTGAAATAACACTAATCTATCTTAAGTGACCACCGACCAGGTTGATATTTCTTCCCTACATATTTGAGTGGTGGAAACACAAGGCCAAAAGACAGCATTTCCGTCCCCATTGTACACAAAAATAAAATAAAATAAAATCAATAAATTTAAAACCAAGAGGGGAAGAACTATTTCACTAGGCCAGCAAACAATATTGGCAATAATTTTGAACTTTGTGTACCATGTCCTGATTAAATGTCTACAAAATCATTTAGTGAAGCCGAAATTAAAGCATACGGGAAAACATGATTATGCTAGCTTCAAAAATCATGGCAACGCAAAGGTGCACTAAGGATCACTGTCTCCGAACCTTTCCAATAAAAGTGAGAAGCACTGCAAAACATATAGTGCAAAAAAAGTTCGTCAAGCATATAAAGGACTAGAATTAGTTGGAAAATACAACAATAACAACTGTCGTGTAAAAGAACAAAAAATTAGGCTTGCAAAAAAAGGTTTTTCTTACTTCGACAACAAACTTTAAAACGGCTAAATTAAATATTTCGAAAACCAAAGCCACAGTACGTAGTTTAACAAAAACAACTTTTTTGAAACACAATATCTACTTGTATGCACTCGGTAGCTCAAAATTTGCAAGAATTGGTAAACATCAAAATTGATTTATTAGATTTACCACAAAAGCCAAACTACTACATAGAAGATAGATGACATTTCAGACAAGCAAAAACATCAAACAGTAGTATATATTGAAGAAGTACAATATTAAGCAATTGTTATCATAAATATTCAGGGCTAGCTACCTTCGAGACATACAATACGTAAACAAACTAGTGCAAAAGTGAAGGTCTTTAACATAGGCTAATATGTTTTATGAATAGGGGGCGGGGAGATTAAAATAAAAAAGTCAATGTGCTGTTTCCATCAACCAGCCTGCTAAACCAAAATATTTCTGAAAGAGCTTATGCACATTCTAAGCATTACCATGTTTTTAAGAGACTCTAAGAAATGTTCATCACAAAAGAAAATATATTTCCATAAGATGTTCTTAATGTATCTCTTTTGCAACACTTGGTCAATGACCACAACATAATATAATTTAATCACCAAAATGAAAATCATTAGCAAAAATAATAAATATATTGTCGAACCTGCTAATTCTTGACTGATCCATGAACATCACAAATTTACTTGTCTCAAAGAGACGGTAACACTAAAAGTTAGATTGAGCGCAAATGCCACAGAAATGTGGCCTATTTTCTTCTTCTTTTTCATGAACTCAGGCAAAATATTTGTAAACCAAGATAATTTTTTTTTATTTTTTTAGATTTTTTAGAACATCAAACTCATCAAAACAACGTAAACGATTATAATAGAAAGACAATGCTTCACCACCAAAGGTAGTGCTGATTCTTCAAAGTAAACACCAAAGCCCCCACAAAATAAACAAATATTTAGGAGCAATAATAACAAGAATAAACAGTAAAAAATGGGAGTGAATTCTCTCATATTAAAAATTCACATGACTTGGTTATGTGAAATTTTTGTGCCTATTTCTCTCTTTACATGCATTAAATAGATATGGTCCAATTAACATTAACAAAGAGATAGATAAAAAAAATTTACACGACCAAGTCATACGAATTTTTAACACGAGAAAATTTATTTATGTAGATAATAAAGTTAATTATAATAAGTGCTATGAAATCTGAAAAGCTTTTCCTTCAATTTTAGTTAGCAAGTAAATGTGTCATTTTCTTTAACCTTCAAGTTACAAATCAGAGACAACCCCTCCTAAGGTGAAGGTAGGAAACAATTCATAGGATTAAACTTTTATACAATTATATAATCAGTTACGCTCAAATGCTGACTCAGCAAATGTGAAGGCAATTCTGTTACGTGAAATGGTTGTGTGGGAAGCATTCATTAAAAAAGGGAAAGCATGATAAAAGGAATAGCAATGGGAGAGGACATTTTATTGGGATTTCAAGACTTTGGGCAGGGAGAGACCAAAAGCTCTCTAAACCTAGGTGGTTAGAGTCAGGATTAAAATTTCTCAAAACAGAAAAATTAAAATTGTGCTAAATCTTGTACTAACAAACACAATAGTATATGTATTAAGAATGACAAGGATCGTTCTCTAAGAACAAGGACTTTAGTTTCTTTTCTCTAATATGTCCTAGTTTCTTGAATCTCAAGAAAACTACTTTTTAAAATTGGAAATTAAATTAACTAAATTTTCAATAAGAAAAGATTCAGTAAAGAAACTTGTAATATCAATTCAACAAGTAAAAAGGTCGTTGATTTCTAAAGTCATGGATTTCCCTTTAACAAATTGCATCCCGTATCCAAATTGCTATAGAGCTTTTCTCACAGAAATTCAACGTCTGAAGCACTTACTGGAATTTTCCAGTTCCAATTGTCCAACTCCAAATCTCCTTTCCCAAGGTATTTAAATCATATCTTTAATGTCTAATGATGAATTCCCACTTCAGGTTATCCCTGACCTTTGAAGGTTTCAATTAACAAAATATCACAACCTTTTATTTTCCAATCACAGAATCATGAAAAAAAAAAAGGTTCAAGGTCAACTCCCACGACTTTTTGAATTAAGAATTTTGTTAACCAAATTGCAAGAATCATACATAGTAGTATTTTAAAATAAAGGATAGTTCCCAATCATGTAGATCCTCAGCTAGGAATTTAGAAATCCATAGCTACAGTGAATGGAAATAAAATTTGAAACTGAAATTAACATGCATTAAAACCTTATTCGAAGGTAAAAAACTGGTCTTCTTGAATGCTTCCCTAAAACTAGAAAAAAATGAAAAACTAAAAAGGCTCTCTATGTGACTTCAGTAAAAAAAATCAAATTTAACATGTTGAAAATTCCAAGTCCCTTCTACTTTGCTGTCCATCCAATGGTCCAAAATTCGCCACATCAGCAATTTCGCACTATGCTTCCCTGTTATCACATGGCATGGAAAAATATAAAAATTTACAAGTCTGCCATTATTTACTCAACCACCTTAATGGGCCCATTTTATACACTTTTGGTTCTTTTTCACAGCATTTGAACCATCAACAACCAAAGAAAACTTAAAATACAATTGTTTTTTTTTTTTGGATATTTAAAATACAATTGTTAAACCATGCAAAATTCACTACTAACAGTTACTACTTGTTATTCAGCTTTTCGTTCTACTTTCTTTTCACATCCTAGGAAAATTGTCCATGAGACATTGCTCAGAAATGGTATGGCTTATGACAATATTTATTGCAAGGTTAATCAGTTCTGTAGCTCTCATACTCTTAAAAAAGTCTATATTGATGTTATTAAGCAAATTGATAAAAAGCTTAAAGATTCTCTTCAAGCTGATTGTACTTCCAATAGCATAAGAAGCAACTTTGCAAAAATGGAAGAGGAGCGTACAAAGGTTTTAATTGTTGTGGAGTATCATGCTCAAATAATTTTCCTGAATACAAGAGGTTTGGGATCCAGGAGGAGAGTATATGGTGCCTAAACACTTTTACCAAAACCAGTTGCGATCGACAGTCAATGTCAATGAGCCCAAAAAATAAAATACAAGATTTCGGAAAAGGAAAGAAAAAAACAAAAAAATAATGATAATGGTTGTAATAAAAAATAAAAATAAAACAAAACTAAAAATATAAGAGAAAAATGTTGCAGGAGCAAAAACTATAATATTTTTTTTTTTGGAGGGGGGCCAATCCTATATTAGGCATTGTCAGAACATAATTTTATCAAAGAAAATTTAGTAACTCTGGGGACATGGAATTATGCAATTCCACCACTGTATAGTTATAAAATGTGGTGATATACATATAAGAACAAAGGTACATCTATTTGTGCAAAATAAACCAAATTCTAGTGATCTTTGATTCATTAAGAATCAGAGTTTGGTAAGAAGGAGAGAGAGAGAGAAGAGATCTGAGAGATAACCACTTAGAAGAAGATGTTGAGAGTTCATACCTTAGTAGTGACATTCAGCTCATGAAAAAC